>NC_039280.1:18614140-18914140 GCF_003368295.1 Carassius auratus | reverse complement strand
TCCTACGCAGGTGGCCACATGGGGTGCAAAAATTTACTGCATTACAGGAAAGCGCACAACATCAGTGTCACCATTCTGAATTCATTTGCTTCCTGTTATTGGGTGAATCACACAAGAGTTCTCCAATAAATGCCCTTTATCTCATGGCTGTTCCAGCATGACTGTGTCATCCTATTTCGGAGCTGTTAAATGTAGCATTTCTAAGCATCAAAGTAGCATAGAACTAACCTACAGCACACACACACACACACACACACACACACACACACACACACACACACACACACACACACACACACACACACACACACACACACACACAGGCACACACACATAGACAAACTCAGGTTGCATTCACTCCCGTCTCTGACTCACAGCTGTACCTTTTTGATTTTTAAAGCATTGACAGTAGGACAAACTTTTAATGATCAGCTGTTTATCTGTACATGACTTGCATATTTCATTCCATCTTCTTTTTCTGTCTCCTATTCCTCAATCTCACACAAATCTGTGTAAACACACAAGTGTAAATACACACCTGTGAGGTGTGTGCCTCATTCTCTGCCCATAAAAAGCAACTCCCCAAACACACACGTAAACAAACAAACTCTCTCGCTCATCACTGTGACTCTTCAGGGGACGTTCTATCCTCAGAGCAATATTCTCTCTTTGCTGAGATCTCAAACTGTGAAACAGCTCTGCTGTCTTCAATCAAAGGAAGCCCTGATATAAGACTGAGACGACACAGCTGTCAGTTAGTATATAGAAGCCTAATGCATTTTGTGATGGCCTATCAATTGTTGAATTAAGGGAAAACGGTCATTTTCTTGTTGTCTTCATGTGAAATGGCTCACATTATGCGTTAAGACTTTGATGCCGATGAAGTTGTCTGCTAAGAAGTGCATCTTCTGTTGTAGTCACTGAGCTATCGCCATTCAATAAAGCCAACTGTGCCTTTGGCAGAAGGAGATGCAACACTCTAAATTCATCACAGTTTCATTTTCATTATAGTCTTAATGTGTTTATGTGCACCTGCTCTACAAAGTAATTCTTCTTCTGTGATAAACACCTCATACATACTCCATAAATCAAGGCTTACAGGAAAAATGTGCAAGATAAGTTCTAACAAGATTAGATAAATATGGTGTTAGACACTTTTTTCAGAGTAAAAAATGTTGAAACATAATGTTTTAATGTTTTCGGGTCTCTTGTGATCACCAAAGCTAAATTTGATCAAAAATACAATAAAACATTTTTTTTTTTTTTTTCAGGATTCTTTTGTGAATAGAAATAGAAAAAAACAAACAAATCAAAGACATTATATTTGACATTGCATAACATCTTTACTGTTACTTTTCATCAATTACAATATATTACTTTGCATCTCATGTGGCTACAGTAGGTCATAGTTTTACACATTTGATCACCGGACATAGTCTACCCAATCTAAGTTGGGTTAATACTAAATCAAAACTTGCTACATCTTCACTGACAATATTTCAGCAATCACCTACTGTATAAAGAATCACTTATTCCTGTTATAGGTTCCGCAGGTTAACATTGTGTTTGTTAACATTAGTTAAACTAACATGAACTTAAAATGAACTCTCACATTTTTATTAACATTAAAAATAATAATTAGTGTAATAAATGTTACAATGTACATAAATGTACATGAATGTGCATTCATGTTAGTGAATACATTAACTAATGTTAACAAATGCCACCTTAAAGTGTTACCTACTTTTTCTTGTAGAATAGTTTGTATCTTGGCTACCTACATTACATTTGAATTGCTTTCCTACACTGTCGGTTTGTTGATTTTAACAACCAGGAATGGAGGATTTGGCAACCCAGGGAAGTGAAATGTCCCAAGAATCACTTAAGCATCTGTAATCCACACAGTCCTGTTGGCGGGAGCAACTCTACATCACCCATAATCTGAAGCTTGAACAATCTCACAGTTGTGAAGTCAGTATCTGGCCACTACGAGTTACAAGGAATTGTCCCAGTTAGTCAGTGAGTTGGCTGCTCATAACCAAGGAGGTCATAACTGCAGGGCAGACACAGCATTCCCAACCCTGTGCCACAAGCTTCATGCACGCAAGCCACCTCCAAACCACTTTCACGCTCTGGAACAAGTGAGCCAGGCCAAATTGGTTCCGTTAGGAATGGCAGCGAGACGAATGAGAGGGCTGCAGTGTGGCAAACCAAGTCCGACGGACCAGGAAACCGCAACAGCCCAGAGACGTTTAGGAAGAAGGAATCATACAGGCACGCATGTACTGTATAGACTCACTCTATGGCTTTCTTTACCAAATCGACATTTCCTTTTCCTGTAGGCTGACTCCTTCACTGCATTGGGGAATAAACAACTTTTTATAGCCTTTTAAGAAGCTTAATTCTCTGATATCTGTAACCTCTGATACAGAAGTTGGTGGATGGCCTCGCTCAGACGCCGGCTGTTTCGTGACAGAACAAGATCAATAGGATGACAGGATTTCTCTCTCGTCTGACACTCATCTTCTTTCCTCAAACCTAAAAAAGGCTCCTCTAGATTTCTCTGTTTTTGACAGGTGAAGGAGAGCCTTCTGGAAAGTCTCTGTAAACTGACACACACTCGTCTTGTATAGTATACCTTCTTTCCCCCTCTTCCCAGGAATCTAAAAGGTTATAGTCACATGGGGGTGGAGAAGGAGTGAACGGCGGAGCAAAAGTTTCTTGAAAGCATGTCACTTTATCTTGCCAACAACTGCTTTTTTTAGATCCTTTTCTTTTCTCCATCTGCCACTGATGACAAATCTTAAAAGGCAAGTGACGTGATATGAGGACAGAAAGATGGAAAGATAAAGAGAAGTCCCTGCAAAGGCTGAAAAGAAGAGAGTGGTATGAGAAAAATTCCTCTATTTATACTACAATCCCGCCGTTAAGTCAATCCACGGTGGCAGTTCACCGACAGCACTCAGTTTGGCTCTATTTCTAACGTTATTGCATTTTAACACACCCAAAGATTATCTTCCCCCTTCCTCTGATGCCCTCAAACACAGAACGTTCAGTGCTAACAAGTTCGTGATAGGATTCCAGTCACGATGTGGCGCCTCGACAAACACCTCTTTCATCACTTCTTATTTTAAATCCAGACACACTCTCGCTCTCCTTCAACAGATAACTTCATGCATAGAGTCTCGGGGCTCATCAGCACCAATCAGTCACTGCACAAACTGCCTCCTTACCCTCCTTTTCACCTCTTACCATAACACAGCAATCACCCCATACCATGACAAGTTAAGTTCCGATATACCCTGAGCAGCCATTTAGCCCTGCCACCTAGGAGAGAGATTACCCAAGCCGCCAATCGACATTTATAAGGCAGACCGAATGAGGAGTTTTGACCCAGTCGTGGATTACAGCCTTTGTAATACATTTTCATCAACGTGCTCTTCAAACCTCTGCTCAACCCCTGCCCATCGTGCGCACTTGGGATCAGCAGCGTGAAAGGTGACGACGCTGTTGATTCTGTTCACACTTAAAGGCCTTCATTTTCTCTGTTCTAATTTACTCTAAGAAGACTGTGAAGTGCCTGACATTAATCTGACCTATACTATGGACTGATTTTCATATTTTCTTAAGGATTGGCAGGTTAAACATGCGCGCACACACACACACACACACAGACACACACACACATGTCTTCCTGGGCTCAGCAGTAAGAATGGCCCTGGGTGGCTTATTGAGCCAATAATGCACTGTCACGGCATCTTAGGTTTTCTACATCCAAGAGTAGCAGATTATGAAACAATTACAAATAAAATAGAGCAGGGAGGTGGTTACCTTTTCGAGAATGATAGGAGACTGATGCTAAATAAAGTGAAAGTGAAAGTGACATTCAGCCAAGTATGGTGACCCATACTCAGAATTTGTGCTCTGCATTTAACCCATCCGAAATGCACACACACAGAGCAGTGAACACACACACACACACACACACTGTGAGCACACACCTGGAGCAGTGGGCAGCCATTTATGCTGCGGCGCCCGGGGAGCAGTTGGGGGTTCGATGCCTTGCTCAAGGGCACCTAAGTCGGGGTATTGAAGGTGGAGAGAGAGCTGTTCATGCACTACCCCCACCCACAATTCCATCCGGCCCGAGACTCGAACTCACAACCCTTCGATTGGGAGTCCAACCCTCTAACCATTAGGCCACGACTTCCCATTTATTATATTTATATGATCCAAAATACTGTATTACAATTTAAAATAACTATTAAGTATTATTGTTTGTTTTATGCATTATGAATATGCAACACATTCCTGTGATTCTGAGCAGTCATTACTCCAGTCTTCAGTGTGACTTGATCCTTCAGAAATCATTCTAATATGCCAACATGGTAATTCTTATTAATTTCAACGTTCAGTTTTACAATGGTTTAGAATGGCTGTGTATCACAATTAATGGCATTGTTACGCATTACAAATAAATAAATAAACAAAAATAAGTAAATAAATAAAATGGCATTACATTTTGCAGACACTTTCATCCAAAGCGACTTTTAGTGCATTTGGATTCAGGCTATACATTTCTTTTTACCAGTATCTGTGTTCCTTGGGATATGAACCCATGACCTTCTGCGCTGCAACACAAAGCTTTACCAGTGAGCCACAGGAGCACATATTAAGCGGCAAATCTATTTTCTGTGAACAGCAATAAATTTCTTCTTATTCATGATTATGATTTTACATGATCCTTCAGAATGATCTCTGAAGGATGAAGTGACACTGAAGACTAGAGTAATGAAAATAAAAATGTAACTCTGCCACCACAGGAATACATTACATAAGAAAAGATAAATAAAATAAAACAAAAAATGATTCACAATATTACTGTTTTACTGCATTTTGGCCATATATATGAAGACATACAGGGCATAAGAAAAACTATTATTAATAATTAGTGTACACACTGTAGTTAAAAGTCTCGGGGTCACTAAGGTTTTTTTTTTTTAAAGAAGGAAATGAATGTTTACTGAGCCTATCACACCATGCAACTGAAGTACTACAAGCCATTGAAATGTTTTGAGTTTTTTTGCTTGAACTAGTTTTCATGTCTTGGTACATTTTTGACTTGGCTGACACAATCTGAACCCTTTGTGGATTTCTGATCATTGACTTGCTGTGTGTCCTACATTCTGTTCATCTCAAGCCCCCTGGATGTCCCCTGTGACAATGTTCCTTCTATGCAAACCCCCAAAGAAAATATTCTTTTGGTAGAACACGCTGTTCTGTTTTTTTCAAAATACAAGAGATCCCTGCAGTTCAACAGAGGCTCTTTGTGATTTCAAAAACCTAGTTTCTGAACCTGTAGGCTCTCGTGAACGCAGACAACCCAAAGCAAGTTTCACACATCAACCAACCCAGTGTGTTATTTGCGTATTGAATGACAATATACATGAAAAGTATAACACCCGGTGTTTAAATAGAATATTAGCCTTTTGTGTTTTCCAGTCTTTGTTTTACAAGAATGGGTTAAACATTGATCCAAACTATCACAAACAAAACTACTTGTATACATTCAGAGCTAATGAAGCGAATGTAGATGAACACAGGCTCACATTTAAGGAAAAGTTCACACTGAACAGTAGATAAGTCTAAACTCTTCACAAAGTTTCTGACTGTTTTCTGCTCCTTTGACACTAGTCTGACAGAGAGAAAGAGAGAGAGAGAGAGAGAGAGAGAGTAAAAGAAGAGTTAAAAACAGAGTTAAAAACAGAAGTGAAATCCTTTGAATGGCAGCTCTTACTTGACTTATTATATTTTTGAGTGTGTGCTCGCATGTTTTTGAGAGGGAAAGAGGGCTTCCAGAAAAGTGCACCAAAATTTACACTGTTAAAAAGTTTCTTCACAAGTTATCCATCACCGCTGGCATATTCCAACTATAGTGCCATGCTTGTCACATCCTTGTGTTACTGCACATATGTGTCTGTCCTAATCTGTATAAAGCTGTAAAATACAGTCTGAAACCCCCAGTATGTGCTTTTGTGGTCCACTACCACTGAGACAGATGAGACGGCTCTTTATCTCAGAGGAAAATATGGGCTCCAGTGTTAACTGTGAATTTCTTCTTTAGTATTACCTTACAAACGCAGCAGAAAAAATGGCAAAGATATATGAGGGTGATATATATGAATAATTTCCCATTGGGTTCTGAGATTCTCAAATAACTAAGATGATTAATGTACAGTATGAAGAAATGTTGAGTTGATAAATAACTTTGTTTTCAATGGACACTGACAGAAAATGTAACAATGTGTAAAGTACAAAACCAAACAATAAACAGAGACAAAGTACGTCAAACAATAATTGTTCTTATAGCAGCTCTCATATTTTTTTGGACACATATTACTTGCCACTATGGTAAAATAATGGGAAACTGCACTTCATTACTGTTTCATCACAAGTACATAACTCTGCCATTAGTTTAACAGATCAGAAATGTGTTGTTTACTGTCTTCCCTTCTGGTGTCTTTGGATAAACATCGACTGCCCTTTAATTATATTGTGCATCTTTGTGACTTTTACAAAATGTTGATACCACTGGAGTTCACAAATAGTAAATAATATGGATAGACACATAAAATATGTTGTTCTTACGAACTTTCTTCAAAGCAACCTGTATGAGCATTGATGATAATAACAAATGTTTCTAATAATAAAAAAAAAAATAATCAAGCAAGCATATTTGAATTATTTCTTAAGGATCATTTGAAATTGTTAACAACTTATGCCAGTTATTTTACATTGTAATATTTTTTTTTTTAATATATATATATATATATATATATATATATATATATATATATATATATATATATAATATTTGTTTTTTGTTGTTGTTGTTTTTTGCTGTATTTTTTGATATTGAGATAATTACATTTAAAGTCGTCAAATTGAGTTCTTAGCAATGCATATTACTAAACAAAAATTAAGTTTTGATATATTTATGGTAGAATTTTTACAAAATATTTCCATAAAACATGATCTTTACTTAATATCTTAATGATGTTTGCCATAAAAGAAAAATCAATAATTTTCACAAATACAATGTACTGTTGGCTATTGCTACCAATATACCCATGCTACTTATGACTGGTTTTGTGGTCCAGGGTCACATATGCTGTATAAAGAGATATTCACTGCCATTAATTCAAATGTAACCCCCGCCGACTACACAATCTTATGTAGATAAGTGTGTACATTTGTCCAAGTGCCTGTTACACTGACAAACTGTCAGTTACTAGAGAGAAAATGTGCACTATGGCACTAAAGCAGAATAATGAAGGTCATTGAAAATGACATGTATCAATTCCCTCTCTATCTCCATCTCTCTCTGCGGAGCTGTCGCATGACAAAGCCTCAGGCCAAAGTTTGCAGAGACACACAGTCCAGAGTCGACCAAACTGTCAAAAAGCAGAGAGCAGACAGTATTCCCAAACAAAGGGGACAGGACTATAACTATATAGTCTCTGGCACACGACCATGCACACATGAACTTGACACATAATTTCGAGTTTGATATGCATTCTCCATGCACCCTACAACACCCAAGATATTATGTCAACAACATGTCCTGTAGTTTCTTGCAACAGCACTGAAACCGCAAGGACACCGGCGTTCTGTTGGGTGATACAAGTGATTCATGAGTAAAAAAAACATTCCAACATCTCAGCTGTGCAGCTGTAAGCACATTAAGATATGTGCAGAAAGGGGAAATAACATATTTAAAATTTCAGCTTTCGATGGTGGAAGAAATTTTTTTTTTAAAAACACTTTTAAAAAAAAAAGGTTACTGTGAAAACCACATTTCCCACAAACAACCTGAAGCAACTAATCTTAAAGCAAAGACTGTATCTCCAACAATAGCTCCGTGCTCAGACTGCACACAAGGCCAAAAACAAAAGTCAAATATTTTGCTTTAAGATATTAATGCTTCAGTCTGGCACTCTGCTTTACAGTCAATTAAATCAGAGAGACTTACCTGCATTTATGAAGAACAGCAGCAATCCAGTTTTGGTCAATGGGGAGAGAGGAGAAAAAAAATATATATATTAATAAAAGACCTTCAAAAGTGGCTATAAAAGGGCAGTTATATAAAGTATGACATTGTATGCTACAAATGTTCTGGATCAAACTGATGGTCATATCATTAAAAAAAACACCTAGGCCAAAAGGAGTTAAATTAAATATACATTTCATATTAACAGGGTCAACTGTTTCTTGATAAAGCTGTGAATCATTATTGATTATAATTAATGTTAATGCTATTCAAACTTTAAGCTCCTCTGAAAACCAAATTTGGCATCAAACTAAAAATTAAAGCAGTAAATTAAATTAAATCATCCATTGAAGCGGCTGAGCTTTTGCCTCGATAACACACACACACACACACACACACATACACACACACACACACACACACACACACACACACTAATCAAAGGTTTACTGAACCACTGAGTTAAACTAAAATGTCAAAGTGCTGCCTGCTGGTATCAGCATTAGGCTTGATATGGTTTGATCTGAGCACATGTAAAACAAAACTTTGCTTCTGAATGCGGGTGAAGACTGCACTATGGAAATGTTGCAGGAAAATGCTTAAAGAGATCTTTATGGAATGAAAGCAAAGAGGAAAAAAGATGGGCAGGGAGAATGAGAAGGGCTATTCTCAGTGTAAAGCTCTTTGTTATCGGTTTAATGCACTGGTCACTAATTAGTAGACCATTGTTCCATTGTTTGCAATTGAATAATATATATAAACGTCTCTGCTTCCAAAGTAGCACATACCAAAAAAAAAAAAAAAAAAAAAAAAAAGATTATATATATATATATACAGCTGTTTTAAAGCTGCACAGATATTACATGTTTACAAGTGCATATGTATGAGTGTATACATGTAAATATACACAAGAAGATCACATTTGCATTACATACAGTACTCTTATTTTGTTTAATACTCTACAAACTCTGAACAATCAACATGTTTTGAGAGAATATTTTCATTGTTTAGGATTTCACCACTTTGGGATTCTTACTTGTTAGGTGGCTTCCATCCTAAAAAAAAATTATAATGAACCATGAGTGACCCTAGACCTATTTAAGGGGGTTCAACCCCAATCTTTCATCCCAGCCCCCTTTAAAATCTGATTGTCTTATACAAGCAATTCTCTTCTCTGTCACTCATCTGTGGACCGCTCTCTATTACAATGAAATAACAAAAGGAAATGCCATCCAGTGTGCCCCTTTTAGTCACATATGCATTGACATTCAGCTAAAATAACTCTTTAAAAAGCATTCAAGAAAGGTTTGAACCTTTGAACCATGCATAAAAACCAATAGCATTCCTTTAGGTTCCCTATGGATGAAAACATCCCTTCAATTGATAAATGCTGCTGCAATTAATTTCCCTCCTTCCTGCTTATTTAATTTCATAGCTATACAAAGCACTGTATTCTGAAACAGTGAAAGTTACGATGGCTCAGACATCTTTTAGAGAACAGACCTCCTTGGAACTGTAATTGCATAACCCCTGGATTAAAGGTTTTGCTGAAAATGATAATCAGATTTGTCTTTTCACAAGAGAAGCACTGAACTCTCCTTGGCTCTCACTAACAAGAGAGAAGAGGAAACAATTAAAAAAGAAGGGCCTGTGAATGTTTCTAAAAGAGCAGTAAAACTGACAGTGTACTGAACAGCTCTGTGATCTACAAAAAATTGTTCAAACTGACGGGGAAAAGGACAATCCAAATGTTCAAAAGCTCACACACATGCATTTTAAATCTCATCAACCTCTAATTATT
Source organism: Carassius auratus (assembly GCF_003368295.1). Lineage (NCBI taxonomy): Eukaryota > Metazoa > Chordata > Actinopteri > Cypriniformes > Cyprinidae > Carassius > Carassius auratus. The sequence continues at coordinate 18,904,289 of NC_039280.1, read as the reverse complement.
AATTTTTAAATGCCTATTTCCATATATATATACACAATTTAGTAAGGACATCATATAATTAATTAATAAATTAATTAGTAAAAAGTTATTTTTATTATCTTTGCATACAAAAATATAATTTTAGCTTCGTAAACATAATGTTTAACCCCTGATGTCACATGGACTATTTTAACAATGTCCTTACTGTTTCTGGGCCTGGGAATATTTCAGTTGCGTTGCCCTCTATGGAGGATCAGAAAGCTTTCGTTTCATCAAAAATACCTTAATTTGCTTTCCGAAGATGATCAAAAAGGTCTTACGAGTTTAGCACAACATGAGGGCCAGTAATCAATGACAGAATTTTCATTTTTGGGTGAACTAACCCTATTCATGTGTACAATAATACAAATATGAAGTGGCAAAAATGGTACATACACACACACACACGCACGCACACTGTATACAATATATAACTAACAGAAAAAAATCAAGATTTGTTAAGGTGGTTGATGTGAAAGTTAACAAATTTGGAAACCTATAAAATGATTCCCCCTCATTTTTAATGGCTGCTATGCCCCATGCAGCCTGGTCATGCAGACAAGATGGGGCACACAGGCTGCTAATGAAAATGTGTCTGATTTGCGTGACAAGATTCTTACATTACCAATTTAGAGGGATATGAGCCATCCCACTGCATGGGTGTAATGCAGTGGGCACTACATCCTCCTCGCCCTTATCTCTTCTCTCTTGCCCTCCAAATATGAGCAAGGCGCCGGTGAGCATGGCAGTTATGTTTAACCCGGTTAGTGCATGGAATGCTAATTACAGAGTTAATCCCAGCGAAGCTATAAACGCACATTCATTCACCAGCAGGAGATGGGGTGTGGAGGGGGAGAGGCTTCCATGATGAACTGTTGGTTACAGCCCTCATCTGCTCTCTGATGACTTTTTAATCTGTCACTAATCACTGTGACATAAATGTGACGGCATGCGAGAGAAGCAAGGAAGGGGCAGGGGATCATAAAGGGAGCGGGAACTGATAACCATCGTCTGCATCAGTAATGTTTTAATGATGATTAAGGCATAGCTTGTTTTGGTTCGCTAAGGATAGCTACACCCCACAACCCACATGTGTCTTATGCAGATGCTGCAATCATGTGAAACCACCCACAGGGATGAGGAGGAGAGGTGAGAGAGACGCGAGGAGCGATCAGGCCTCCAGGAATGGAACATGAATGGGAGTTTAGTTTAGTCTTCAATTTAAGGATCACTTTAAAGGAGTCGCAAAAGCTCTGATGTTTATGTAGCAGCAGTCAGGTCATTTTACCAAAGTTTGCATTCTCTGACACTAATTCCAATTTCCACCTGCAAAAAGATGTTGGATCCATTCTGCAAGTTTTCATAGAAAAAGAATAACAATTTTGGATCAGAAAAACATAAATGCCGGGAGCTGAAGAACAACAATAACAAAAATCTAATGCACAACCAACTGGATCCCATTATAATTAGCAAAGCTGTCTAAGCTGAAAAAGCTTGACGCTGTGACGTGCCACACAATCATTTGACAGACTGTTCTGTTTTGTTATTCTTTTTCCCTTCATACTGCACAGCAGCTCCAGACCCTTCATAAGTCTAAAAGATGGATTTTCTTAATAAATATGTGAATGATATAATTTATCTGGATGATTGATGCATCAAAAGCAGCTTATGGTTGCATAAATATGCTGATTCAGATGGAAGGAAGGGTGGATAGATAAAAACAAACATACTTCAATCCAGTGGTGTAATGTAACAAAGTTAAAAAAAAAAATTGTTACAGTACTTAATTATTTTGGGGAGTATCTGTAAAGTACTTGAGTTTTTAAATTTCAGCCAACTTTCACTTTTACTCCACATTTCCTAATTAAAATGTATATTTTTACTCCGATACATTTCCCGTAAGTATATTCGTTACTTACTACAAAATAGTCAGAAGAACACAGACTGCAGGAAAGCAGGTTTGACGAATCAGTGGTCTGGTTTGAAAGTTAGACTCCTAAAAAAAACACCTTTGCTCACGTGCAAACAAGTGCAGATGATTTAATTTTCCACTCAAGTCGAGTCTGCGGTGTACGACACAGAATTGTCTGCGATAATATGGTAAGTGTTGTAATGATGTAGATTGCAAAAATGCTTCTGTATGCTTTTTATATTCATATAATTTAATGTAGGCCTACATAACTTAATGTATATCACACAAAGAGTACCGTTTTTCTGCAGATGCATGAACACATTTAATAATAGTGTTATAAAAGTTCAGTAGAGCAATAAGACATAATATTGCTTGTTTTTGCTCAATTTTGCTATCGACAATAGTTCCAAACAAAGTTCACAGCACTGTTTGCATCTCTGAGCAATGGATGGTGTTTACTTTAAAATCTGTGTAAAAACATGCTATTCCAAAAGCAGATTCCAGAAATGTTTTCTTATGTTACAATGAAAGACATGAAGTTCTGAAACAACTGCTTTTTATTCTTACCCAAAAATACAAAATGGAAGAAATAGTTTAAACTGAACACAATCATGCTACTCAAGCTGGGTATTGTGTGTGTGTGTGTGTGTGTATGCTGCTTTTCAATTTTGCATTTACTTGTACTTTTACTTTCAAAACTTAAGTATATTTAAGATTTAAAAAAATATATACTTTTTGTTCTTGAGTAAAAGTCTTAAAGTAAGTGAAATATACTTAAGTAATATTCTAAATTGTAACTTCACCTTCTACCAAAGTAATTTCCTGGTAAGATATCTGTATCTGTATTACTCGATTATGACTATCAGGTACTTTATACACCACTGCTCCAATCAGTGTTATTTTATTTATGTATTGTAGTTACATTTATTAATTGATATCAGCTCCATTTTGTTTGAAAAAAAAAAGGCCAACAAAATAGGTTTGCAACCCTACGAGACATCAGCTTTCCTCAGCATAGATTATCTACACTATCAAATGCAAGCAGAATATCATGACTAGTGTATTAGCAGAGTCCAGGATGTTCCAAGCTCCTGGGCAGCTCAGCGGAGAGGATGTGTTCACAGCAGCTGTGCGGCTATTTCTCACTTGCTCTGAAGGGGTTCCATATCTCCCTCATTTCGCACAGGAGCAAACAGAGCATAGGCAGGCCAGTCGCCTTTGATGTGAGGCACTGGCCTGGGCTCCAGTGATGGCAGATACTTGGAGAGATATTGTCAACCTAGCCATCCAAATCCATGCTAGGAACTGGCAATGGAGTTAAACATTGCCATGTTGAGGCTGGGTCCGGGAGCCAAGATGGCTGCTGATTCTACTCCAATTTTCAGCTCCTACTCCAGGGAAGAAATAACTTAAAAAGTTAAATGAGTCTAACCATATTTCATGATTTTTAATTGATAGAAAAATGTGTGACAGAATGAGCTTTGGATGACTGCATTGGAACCTAAAGAGACTCTACTGGCTAAAATAATGTTTACTGGGTACTTTATTCAGTGCCTGGCTAGAAATTATCTAATCTCAATGCCTGAATGATAAGTAGGGTTGGGAATTGTTAAAAATGTCCGGTTCCGGTTCCATTAAAATCATTTAACAACTATATAAAACAAAATGTGGTAAGGAAAAATGCACAATACTCAACTACCCAATGCTCAATACTGTTTATTACTTACTGTCAACTTAATTTAAAGGTTGGAAATGTCAAACAGCAACATATAGTATACGGATCTTCATAGGTAGGGTTGAGTATTGTTAGAAATTTTCTGGTTCTGGTTCCATTTAAATTAACTATTACTATGTTTTTTTTTTGTTTTGTTTTTTTTTTGTTTTTTTTACTATTTTACCTTCATTGAATGTAGTGTTGCTGGAAGGTACTGTAGTAAGTAATGTTTGAGTAATGTTAGTCCATTGTTCCAAGTTGATGTTTTTTACACTATCAATGACATTTTGCTTTTCAAGCAGGAATAAGCTGGTTGGCCAAATAGTCCGTTGAGGGCTGAGACACTTGTTACTTTTTTTCTCAATTCAATGAAATATAAACTGTTATACTTATAACCATGTATACACACTTTCCATAAAGCCCCTATTTTACAAATAATAATGCAGTCAGGTGATGGTGTAATACAATGAGCGGTTTCCACATTTTTAAACATTAAAATGCATGAAAATAAATATTTGTATCACTTTGTTTGTCACTCTTGAAATGACTTGTACACTAAATAATCTAATCCTCATACTTACATAACAATAGCAGTCTATGTATGTAGTTGTTCAAGTTGAAGTCAGTATGTATATTAATAACAATATGGGACAAATATAATGTAATTTAGTGGCGGCAGGTCCTGCTCTGCTGGTAGATGTACAGTAAGACGACGTGCACAGTTATCAAAGCCGCAAGCACGCATACAGTCGAGGAAGACGTGTTCGACAGTTAAAGACTTTGTGAAACTCCGAATCGTCAGAACACTGACGGAAGGAAGCTCACAGCGCTTGGTCACTAGTCGCAGCAGGACCGTTTTCGGAACCGAAACTTCAAAGAACAGAACCGGTTCTGAATAAGAACCGGTTCTCGGTTCCCAACCCTAATGATAAGACAACCATTAATGTCTTCTATCATTACATTTGACATGCATCGAATGTGTTCACAAATTTTGACCAATTTAAACTTTTACTGCAGAATTTTGGATCTGATTCATTTTTGAAGTTTGCAATATTGATTCTTTTAATTTCCTGTTTAACATTGAGAAGCTCCTTTGAAACAATCTGTTGAATACTGCACTATAAAATAAACATGACTTTTACATTTTTATATGTATTGTACATGAGCATAACATAAGCTACATAATGCAAAATTAAAGATTTGGTATTCTGTTTATATTTCTTTTCGTTGTTGTTGTTTTTTTCAGTTAGCTTACATTTTGAAAGAAAATCACTATCGCTTGCAAACAAGCAAATACTGTTAATATTATAATACATTAAAATCAATCTTTCATTCTTAAAAATGCATTAACATTGTAAACGTTGACGTTAACATTAAGTTGAACAGATCTTTCAAAATGCAGCAATATAAAAAAAATTACTTTTACATAAAGATGTAAGAAACCTTTTTTCTCAGATATTACGTGCAATGACTTCAAACTGATCGAAAGGGTTATTTAGCTCAACCAGATTTGACACAAAGATAATGCTTGCCAAACAAATCTTCGAGTTTTGTAAGTGAAAAGCATGGATTAATCAGCCACAACAGGACCTAACAAGCATAAACCACTGAAGTTCACACTGGTATTTTCACCAGGAACAAAACCAAAACAACAACACATTCAGATTAGGAATACTACATTTGACAATCACTTTAAAGAGCTCGTAATTGCAGTTGGAAATCATTGCTGGGGGTGCAGAGTCTTCGTTTTTTTTATTTATTTTTTTAGGTCTAGGCCTGGACTGTGTATCTTGAGAGTTAGAGGCTGAATGTGTCTGATTGGTGAATAGGATCAGAGCGGTGGCAGCTGCCTGTGGGGCCTCGTCTCTGGATCCAGTGGTAATTGGGAAAGGAGTTTGTTTGAGAATTAGTACTGCTCACCAGGGAGCAAACAACCTCCAGTGATAAACAAACCACAAAACCAGTACACTGAAAACAAGCAGAGAATACAAAACAGGAAGTCTGGCGATCACTACAATACAGTCTGTGTGTTTCTGAGCAGCGGAGCAAAGAGGGGCATCAGTAAATAAGTGCAGAGCTTTAGTTAGATGGTGTGTGTTGCGTACTGTATGTGTGTGTACAGGTGCAGTATGCGTGCATTTCAGTCTTTCCGAGCCTGTTTACGCTGAGCAGTGGCTGTGCTCAGGTGTCCCAAGGCGCTTAATCTTTTCATGGATCAGCAGCTGTATGAGAACCCTACCAGCATAGACTAGTGTCCCCAATGTACGGCTGACACATGCACACTCACAGAGTCACACTCTGATGAACTTCACACAGGTAAATAAACGGATGAAATCCACATCATGAGCATTTTGTGTGCTGCTCGTCAGCTAAAAGCTGATTTTTTTTATGTACAAAAAAAAAAAAAATGCATCCATTCATTTTACATTACTGTGGCTAATCAATAATAATAATAACATTAATAAACATTTTAAGCAATATGTTCCACTAAGTGGACATCTTGGTAACAAGCTGGAGCAGCCAGCTTTTTCTATATATTCTACTAATATTTAATATCTAATATTTTTGTAACACTTTATGAAAAGATTAAATTCGTTAGCAATAATTTAAAGTTTAACATGTCAGAATATCTATATTTAAGATATAAATCTATATCTTAAATATAGTTTTAAAATATAGTTAAATTCTGTGGTGGTAAATCAGAATTTATTTATTTTTTATTATTTTTTTTTTAAGTGCTCAGTTTGTTCCATATTGCAATGTCTCTGAAACAACCAGCATAGTTTTTCATAGCAAAGCATAGTTTGGAATGTTAGGTATTCTGGTGTCCCACCAAGCCTCTTAACTAGCAATACCGTTTCAACCAGCTTTTTATCAGTAAGCCCATGCTAGTACACTAGTACATCGACTACATTTTGAGCAGCATGACCAAGTTGACAGACTAACCATCTGGCCTAGCAAATTCATGCTGGCCCAAGCGGGAAAAGGCATTTCCATTTATTGCGATACAATGCAATTTCTTTCATACAGTACACAAACAGGATAACAGCCGTCAGTGTGTGTGTAGTAAATGTCATTTCAGACAATGTGGTACTCATAATTTGATTTTATGGGTTGAGAGTGGCACTAACATTGGCACCAATGTAGACTGACCAGCCTAATTACACTAAACCTTACAGAAGCTGTGCTTTTATCCTCCCTCCCAACATGCTCATCTCTTTCTAACTAGGAATTTGTAAGTGTGTGCTTTTTTTGTTTTGGTCATTGTTTTTCTTGATCCATCACTCCTTCTCTCTCTGTTCTAGTCTGTTAGGCAGGTGGGCCTTGGACTCCTGGGGCTCCTATTCAGTCAGAGGAGAGAATAGCAAGAAAAGGCTTTGATCAGACATCAGAGGACGAGACTAGCCAGAGAAAAAGCCCAGAGATTCACAGGCCCAGGCGGACACATGCGCTGCTGGGTGCCTCCTATGACCTGCACATCAATGAATAGAAAATTAAGAAGTCTGGCAGGGACAATGATTTTTTCAGAGCACAAAAACTGTCAATGCCGATGCAGAAGGTTGCTAACCGATAAGCAACTTTACATAAAAGTTTAATTAGATCTAAATTAGCCTTTGTTTATTTACCAACTCTAGTAACCAGCCTAGGGCTAAATTCTTGCTTTTTGTAAGCTAAAGCCACGTTTATCACTCCAGATGTTTCTCTGGGGAAGGCGGCACATTGCACATTTGGGCACAACTCAACAGATGGAGTAAACCAGCACATAGACATGTGACTAGCAAAACACAAAGACTTTCTTCTGGAGCAGGAGACTCAAACTAGACTAGACAAACCAGACTCTCTGATCTTTCTCCCTCCTTCCTTCATCCTCAGATCTCCTAATTTTTGAAAGCAGGCTCACAATTGAGTGTAAGAAGAGAAGGGCGTCTCAACCCCTCCGTCTGTTATTCTTCATTAAACTTACAAACCCCAAGAAAAGCAAAAGGAATGAATCTTAATCTCTTTCTGTGGTATTAAAATAATTAAATCACAAGCAAAAACGAAATATATTGAAAAAACTGAAGATGAAAATAGTCTCGGATGGCCTGTCCACAGACCTGTTTGATGACATTCTGATGCAGGCTGCATACAGAACTGCCAAAAATGATTAAAAAATTCAGCTGTTTTAATGAGAGGGAAGTCAGAGTGGAACAGTAAGAACTAAGGTTGTGTTGACAAGGATGCACTTCAAGGTTCAGTGTAAGAACTATTCGTAGGATTTGGAAGTCAATGGTATCCAAAATGATTTGGCCACCAACATTCTTCAAAATATCTTTTATGCTTCACATAAGAAAGAAAGTCTTACATATCTGTAACAACATGAGAGTGAATCTTTTTGGGTGAACTATGCATTTAAGATGTGATTGACCAGACCATATTCTGAAAGTTCGGGCTATGCAAGGCCATGATGTAAGGATGTAAAATGTACAATTTAATTGGTAAATTATTAACTGGAAATCAATCATCTTGAAGGAAAGGCATTATGTGAGTGGAAACTTATCAAAAATGGAAACTGGAATGCAGCATGTGCATGCTAACATCCCTGTGCATAATTTACAGTTTATGTGAGAGACAGAGAGAGAGAATGTGTGTCTGAATGTGTGCTTTTAAACATGCACACCAGCATGCTCACCATTTTTTGTTATGCTTTCTTGGCAGAACTCTGCATATATAAAGTCTTATCAGCATGTGAGGAGATAGCTGGGATGGTTCACACTCAGCTACTTTAGACAATTCCTCCACCCCAACAACACACGATGCATTTGATTACCGACCTTGACATTCCGACGTACCCTACTGCCACCCTTAGCAACAAACACAGCAGACTGGGGTGACAAGATGGCGCCCTGCCTCTTTTGCAACATGACATATCACCCAAAGTCCTTTCTTAAAACCTGCCAGTCTTACAGTCAGCGACACCATAAATCAAACCAAGTCGCTGTAACAAGGAAGCAGCGACATGACAGAGAAAAGCACCCACTAAAAACAGAGAGCACCATCTGTTTCCCATAGTTTGGACAGTTTGAAAGGATTTGTGTGAGAAAGAAGGGAGACTGAGCAAGCTGTTTGCTGAGGGAGGTGAGAGCACAAACTGAAGCATGGTTTGGTCTTAGCAGAGTGTTTGAGCAGGTTGATTCACTGCAGGACTCTGCGATGGCATGTTCAACTTCATATGCTCATTCTCACAATGCAGTGCATTTTTATGCATGTAAATCAATCAGGATCACAAAATATCTCACATCAAATTTTAAACCCACCATCACAGGTGAACATTTAGGAATGTGAAGCAATTTCATTACTGTCTTTGAACAGATGTTGCCATATTTGCCAGAACTAATATATTCACAACCAAGCTCTTCAAGTTTGTCACACACTTTATTTTAAACAAATAAAATAAACAAATATAATAATAATGTAAATAAAGATGTGATGTATAGAGTTGAAGTGTCTGAGCTAGGCCACAGTGAATTTATGAAAACCTGGCATAACCATCTCAATTTTGCTGGCTCGAGCATGTGAATGCAGACGTCAATTCATACTGCATTAATGCATTCAATATCAGTATTTAACCTGGTTTTAGACAAAATTGTAAAGTTTAAATTAGTGAAAATGGTATATGAAAAGTGTCCCTTATAGGGGAACTAGGCTTCATGTTTATGGAAGGAACTGCTTAGGTAAACCAATTTCATTTTCCTCTCATCATATCTAAATAATGCAAACGTTCTCATCAGAAAGCAATGCAATAATCCACGCAAAGTAGCCATTTTTATGTAAACGCTGTCTCTAAATAGCAAATGAAACTGCAGTCCCCAACAATCTTTTTCCCCAATGTACAAGAAATGTTTATTTTTGACTCTAGTGTGAATTAGCATTTGAATAGAGGTGCAACTGTACAAAGTACTGTTTGAACAAGCTGATGTCCATTTTAAACCAGCCTACAGTCAGAAATATTTTTTTAATTTTTTTTTTATTCAAGTTCCTCAAGCATGGAAAGCGGAACATTTTCTTATCTCTTTGACAGACACAATAATGGAAACAGAATTTATTGGAGTTGGCAAGCACAGCGTCTACGCAAGAGCGGCGCTTTCTCTCTTTCGTCTCTTTTCCTCTTTAAATTCCCCTTCTGTGGGCAATTTCATTTTCTTACACTGTCTTTGAAGTTGAAATCAAGGTCTTCTGCATACACATACGCCTGTGCCTGAGCTGGCTGAATTGATTCCATGTTGATGAAAGATTGTTCTTTTTAAATGTCTATGTGTGTCTGCGTATATCTGTAAGTGTGTTTATCCTTTGTTTATTCATGTGCGTCATTGTGGAGGTTTAATCCGAAAAGCCGTGTGTGTTCTCTTGTGGTCGAAGAATATTAAGAGATATTTGAATGGCCATTTCCCTTCACATCATTTACCTCCCATACCTCTGAGGATGATGTCACTTAGTCTTTTAATCAATTATTTGTGAGTTGAGTGCAGGCGTTCAGGAGATTACTGAAAATCTGCACTTAATTACTAATTACTTCATTAATAATGAAGATTAAAAGGAGAGGAAAACTTTGAAGTAATCAGAGTCCACTGCCATTCAGACTTTTTTTTTTTCATATTTGTTAAACCTGTCATTATGTCCTGACAGTAGAATATGAGACAGATAATCTGTGAAAAAATCAAGCTCCTCTGGCTCCTCCCAGTGGTCCTATTGCCATGTGCAGAAAGTCATCCGCTCCCCGTAAAAAACAACCAATCAGAGCTGCGGTCCGTAACTTTGTTTGTGCTCAAAATGTAGAAAAATGTATATAATAAGAGAGTACACCATGAATCCATTTTCCAAAGCGTGTTTTTAGCTTGTCCTAAATCACTAGGGTGCACCTATAATAAGTGTTTATATTCGGACTATTTTAGATTGATTCGGGGGTACCGCGGCGGAGTAACCCAGTACCTTTGTGATTCTTTATAGACATAAACAGAGAGAAGTAGTTCCAGCTACGATGTTCCTCCGCAAGACGCAAGCAGTTCTGTTTATTAACCGCTAGAGCGTCAAAAGTTACTTACCGCAGCTTTAAAATAAAAGTTACAAGGAAAAGCAACATTTAATCACACACATTCACACACAAACTCAAGCTGTTACAACAATTATGACCAATGGAGACTACTCACTCATATGAATGCCTGGTTTCCGTACTAAAATAAAAAAATTCAGTGTGGTAAAAAAAAATAAAAAATTCAAGGCACTTCCGTGTATAACTTTCAATATTTTTGAACATTATCAACTCTGGATGATGGACAGTAAAGACCAAATTGTCTTCTTTCCAAAGACACCAAAACTGTGTATGTAGCACACTGAAGTAAGGAACTCTTACAATTTTCAGTTAGGTAGGGTATTTTCATGTGCGAGTCCCATTAGGGGTCTGGTTAATTAACAGGTAAAAAAAAATATACAGTTGGTCCAGGGTCACATATACAGACATGCATCTATTTTCTCTCAACTGTTTACTTTCAATTTAGACATAACCAAATGTGTTTATATGTAAACCTTGTGCATTTTTGACAGCATTTGCACAATCCGACGTGAAAGATAACTTTGTCCAGTAATCAGTTGTCCAGTAGTCCATTATGTGTGCATCAGGGTGTACTGTGTATTGAGATGGAGGCTCAGAGTACTGCAACTCATAGAATGTATCGTAATACTCTTTCTTTTAAAGCAAACATTTTAATCATCCAGGATAAAAAAATGTGATATTTCCAGGCTGTCTTTTTGGTTATAGAAACAAATTCCAAAACAATAAATGTAGAAATGTTTACACAGAGAGAAAAAAATAATTCTGTTTATATCAGAAGCAATGTGAAGCTGTATGTTATTCTCTGTTCAGACAAATTTCCAGGAGACAGGAGCGATTTATTCTGACTACAATGCCAGAAGAGCACCAGGGTCACCATCTTTGATACAACCTACTTATTAGGGCACAATGAAATCCAACTGTGGTGCCTTGTCTCAAGTGCATCTTGGCTAAAATGTTGTGCTTGAACACAACAACAAGACTACAGTCAACAGCCAACTAGCATGTACTAGCATGTTTCCAGTGAAACAAGCAAAGCAGTTCTGGTGCTCTAGGCAAGATTCATATTTCAGATGACCATCTTCCTAGTAACAATGTTCTTAACATGTGATCTGTTTGCTAACATGATTTTAACTGAACAATTGGTGCCCCCTCTAGTTGGTGCCTAGAAACAGCTCTTGAAACAAGTATATGAACTCCCAATGGTGATATTTAATGATGCTAGGTGATAAACAATTCTAGAAGCCCCTGGTGATATCAACCAATGCTCATTTTAGGGGGAACTATCCGTTTAAGGCAGTGTAAAAAATTGGGGCACACTGGCACATATTCAGTTTCACACCATTCCAGCGCTAATAGTGATAAGCCAGTGATGAAATGAGGCCTTTGCCCTTTGAAGGCAAAATAATAATGGTGTATCTCCACTGGCCAAAGCGGATTTTGTATTTCACTAAGCTGCCAAATCAGTGAACATCCAAACCTCTTGAACTTGTAACACAGGCTTGGTACAGTTGTTAATCAGCTATTGACAGAGCTTGATAACCGGCAAGACTGGCAATTACCCCGATGGTCTTGTCAGTGAATGAACGCACGAATAGGGCTTGTGATTTCAGTTAAACTGCTAAACCAAATGTGTACTTTACCTTTCTGTTCTGTTTTCTAGCATTTAAACGGTGACGTCAAATAGCCCACTAATCCTGCTGTTGAAAAATGTAAAAAGTCACAGCACAGCCACACTTTTCTCGCAGTCTAATAGAGCTTTTTTTTTTTTTTTTTTACATCGTTCACTCCCTCTTTCTTCTGGATTTTCATTACTCTTGCACTCTCTCATAACAGTGGCCTTATTGCAGCAGCACAGTGGAGGAGCACAAGGCAGGCAGGTTTTTGCTGAGTCGGTTAATTTGGGTGTTTGTGTGCAGCCTATGCGTGCAAGTCAGGCAGGCCCAGGCATCACACAATGACTCACTATAGATGGGGAAACTATTACCATGCTATTTTTAGCCTCCACATAGATGCTTTACCCCCCTCCCTCCCCCCATTCATTTGGCCAAATAGTGGTGCAAGCTTGCAGTGTTTTGCAAGCACTGCAGTGTGGCTGCCGGGATGTTAATCAATCGCAAAAGGCAGCACTGCGCAGAGTGAGATTCAATCTGGAACATGTCAAATGGGATGTCAAGCAGACCAGGTAGACTTGTCACAGGCACATCTGAGCAATCTCGTTTCTGAACAACAAGCAATGAACACTGAGGAAATGAATACGAATTTCTCCATCCATCTCAATACTTAGCAGCCCTATACGTCAGGGGTGTGCATCGAAGCCATTATCTTTAAATGTATTGGTTGCAATGACAAATTTATTAGTTTCTGTAAATATTTAGATGGAAACAAGTGAGTGGGGCTTAAACCAGTGTGCCAGAATTGAGGAAAAAGAATGGAAATGGAATAATTTAATCTATTTTATATAAAAATACTGATAAGATAACAATACTACAAGTTCTACTAATAATAACAATATAAAATGCACAGGGATTAATGAGCTTTTGGGTTCATGAATAGTAATCAGATTGTGTGCTTCTGCTCAAACTGATTTGCTGAAATCAAAACAGGGACAAAAATAGGCAAGGACAGCCAATGAGATTGCCGCCCACAACCAGGGAACCCGGGAGTTCTTAAAAGCTGAAGAATGAAAAAGGAACACTGTTATTCTGACAGGAAAATGCAACAAAGAATAATGTTTACTTGTAGCATGTCAATTCTGCATTTTATGTAAAACTCTCTCGCTCTGTTTCTTTCTTTGTGTGTGTACGGGACAAAGTGATGGCGAGTCGTGCTCCTTTACAATTGAGTTCACAGCAGGAAAAATAAGAAGGGCCTTTTTTTCTTTATGTTTATTTATTAAGTAAATAAATACACAATCTATCTATAGTGCCACAATCAATCAATAATCAAATAAACATTTACAATACAAATATCCTCAAGTCCTGACTGTAGCCTACCTTACTGTTATTTACATTTTCATAATTCACAATATACTGTATAGTGCCACAACCAATCAATCAATAATTAAATAAATGTTTTCTATATAAATAAGCACAGGTCCTGATATGGATCCATTCAGAATCACTATCTGACCACTGCATAAAACAACTTCAGCAAGTATTCATTGTAAAACACTACTGTTTTTAAGCCAAATACTCTCTAAAAATAATAATATACCGGAATATCCCCCAAAGCCCCACCCACCAAACCCCGCCAAGGAATGTATTACATGAAAACCAAGGCACTGTAAGTCAAAGATTCAAAGAGGGGGAGAAATCTTTTTTTCCTGCATTTTTCCTCTCTTTGAGCACATGAAGAATAATCATAGTAGGTCTGTGGTGGCAAGGATTAAAAAATGAGTGCAAAGTCTTGTGTCCATGGCCTATGTCTGCTAGCGCTTTCATGAAAATAAATAAATACAAATTCTGACAACCGGCTTGGACTGAACTGACATACAGTATAAAGAAACCATCCAATCACAGAGGGGATACAAAACACCTTCAAGATATGACCATCAAAAGCTTACTTGAAAGAGATTCCATGCAATATCCATTACTAGGAACCCTACGGTTCAATAAATGCTGATATTTCTTGGAAGACACCTGCACCTCAGGAAAGAAAGAGAATATGATATCTCCAAAGTGCTCTTGTTGCTTTTAACTGAGACTGATAAAACTGGATTAGCTCAGTCAAGGTCACAAAACTGTAATGTACACCTAGTGTTTGATTAAACAGGGCCCACCAACATAAAAAAGTGTGATAGACAAAAAGATGTAAGAGGAGCCAGCAGGGTGACTGGATATATGTAGGCATTTTGTAATTCTATAGATAAATGAAAATGCTCTTAAATGCATTCAGATAGAGGTCATCTCCCATCTGCAGGTGCTCTGTGGCTTGCCAAATTACATATTCAGGAGTTTTTGGTTTGCTCACAGTCAAGGACACGAATAATACCATAGCAACCAGGGTAAAAAAAAAAAAATAATAATTAATACTCACAAACTGGCAAATGCAGGCAACAAAGCACATCATTTTATAATCAGTCCTGACTCATAGTTTCAATGGAAATTATTTTTTCTTCAGGTCACCTATGTGGCGACACACGGTGTGATTAAAAATATAAAATAAAAAACTGTTTAAATAAACAAAAAAATAAAATTGAAGGAAAACTTGATGAGTCTTGTATATATGTATTACCCATATACTAATAAAATTAAAACATATTAAAAAATATTCTACTTCTTCTTATTATTATTAGCATACCTTGCTACTTTAAGTATAAGTATATACTGCACATTATAATATATTTAACCTATATATTTATAAAAAAAAATCTGAAAATAAAAGGTAGATTTTCTGTAATATGGTCTTTATTTTAAAATACTAAAGACTTCAAATTGGAAAAACAAACTGGGCTGTCTTTTAAATTAATTCTTCAATAGGTAGATCTTGTTATTTGTAAAGGCCGATGTCAGGGATGTGCATGCTTTCCGCAGAACATAATCAATATAATCAGAGTTGTTTACACGCGCCAACTTAATGTAAACAACACTGACTGAGGTGATTACGTTCTGAGGAAAGCGAAGGCTTTGCCCATGCGAGGGCCACAGTTTTGGGCTCACTGCAGCCTCTCTGTGAGTAGCCCACACTAAAGACCAGACAGGAGCCTGTTAATAAGAACTTTGTGGGCAGTTTTCTTCCTTACCACAAGGTTTCCTTAAGTAAAGCCATGTGGTAAAGAGAGTTAGGAATAACAAGCAGCAATAACCAGCATGGCTGACCTGTGTTCTGGTTGGTCAATGTGTCATTTCAAGCCCAGTCTAAAGGAAATGCTTTTATGTTTTGTTTAAAAGTGAACATTACTGATGTTTTTGCAGAGATGGTACATGTAGGTATGTCCTATGTTTGGACTGATGCTAAGAGTTTAAGACAGTGTATTTGTATGCATTTTAGAAGGACTCCTTATTGGTGAGGACACTACATCATTGTCCAGTCTGAATATGGATTTAAAGTTATTTTAGTCTGGACTATTTTTAATTGCTTAATTGAAGAGTCTAGTGTTTGTAAACTGTGGCATGTTTTCATTTCAAGAGGTTGGATTATTCATTTGCTATCAGCTAACTTCAGCTAAGGACAGTGTTTAGAAATGTATACACTACAGATAAGACTTTCACATCCATCCTACAAGACGACATCCTACAATCTTACAATGCTTTGTTTGCCTTTGTCTTTGTATTTTTTTTTTTTTTTTTTTTTGTACTTTTGCATATTTACATTTTTGGTTATATGTATCTGTATTAAACTGAATTGAATATTTTCTATTTCATTTTTAAGAAATCCATTGATTTGAAATCCCTTTGATTACTGTAAATGTTTGACAATAAAGATATTAGTTATGTAGTGACTGCATCCATTTCACATGTATAATTGCATGTAATACAGCACGGTAGCCAAAGCATATGGTTAATATAATAGTTTCTTAATTCAAAATTAAATATTAATTAATCCATCTCTGATAATCCCGGCTTGCTATGGTCACGCAGGTTTGTTTACACATTAAACTCGTGGCCACGAAAAAAACATGTAATTCCCTCAACATAACATCTCGATGCCACGAAATAAGGATGTCGTTACCTCGACAAAATTATCTCGTGGCCGCGACATAATATGATGTTCCCACGAGTTAATATGATGTTCCCATAAATGAAAATCTCATGGCCACAACATATTATCACGTTCCCACAAGTTAGCTACGGGCACCGTAGTATTGTAACAGAACAGGGGTGCATCCTGTTCCTGGAGATCTATCTTCCTACAGAGTTCAGTTCCAACCCTGATTAAACAAACCTGTCTGTAATTATCAAGTGCTCCTTTAGATCCTAATTAGTTGGTTCAGTTGTGTTTGAACAGGACCAGGTTGGGCACCGCGGTTGTAGATTAATAGTGTTGGCTAAGCGAGGGCTACCCATGCAGGGCCAATAAGCAAAATCTCAGAGGCCCTGCGCTGGCAGCCCGCTGGGGACCCATAGGCTAGCCCTAAGTGGGCCCGTAAAGTGGCCATAATTCCAGCTGAGTGGGCATCTGTTCCCTGGCTTCACTGTGAAAGGCAACAAAATAGTGTGTGAGTTTGTGTGTTTAGGAAGATTGACTGTGAGGATGGGGTCATGTTGAATTGAGCAAATCATAAAGCTTGATCTCTGGCCTTTAACTGTCTCATTCACAGCCAGACTTTGTGAGTGGTGTGGAGTGGAAAGCAAAGTTGCACTATTTGGCCCGAAGCAAAAAAGTATTTCTTTTTGAAAGCTGAGCATCAATGTTTCCTTACTCAAAGATCGATTTGATACCACTCCATTTTGAGCGTATTGCAATTGCACGTCAGCACAAATTCCTCACACTTTACACACATTAACAGCATCTAAAGGGAAATATGAAAGAAAAAAAAAACCTTGAGTGTAAGTTAATGATGAAAAGGGTAAACATGTTTTTGTAGAATTGAAAAAGACAAATGTCTGGATTGTTTAATTCAAATTTGCAAATAAAAAGCTGAGAATTATGTCATTATCCCTTCTAGTTAAATAACGGAGGATGGTTGCCAATCTGCTCAGTTGACATACTCTCAAATAAACAAATAAATAATCAATCAATCTCTATATGTGAACATTAGAAGGAAGCGTGAGAGTAAGAAAGACATATACTGTAGATGCATTCACTAAAGGGACAGTTAAGGTATCATACGAATGCCCTTGACAGCCAGGACATGTCTGTCTCATTAGTATAGGCTCAGTCATGCCAACTCCACCTCAATTTCAAAAATGCCTGGCTGTTAGAAAGCACATAATGATACCAGGAGCTACTGCTCCCATTGTTGGAGTTGCTATGGAGACCAGGTGCAAAGGTTTCAGAAGTCAAGAGTGTGCTCCCTGGATCAAGGCACCTTTCTCAACTTCTGGCCACATTTCAGCACCATTATGTGCAATCCTGTGACAAACACGTATAACTGAACTACAACCAAAAATTTCAGCTAAATAGATATTGGTGCCATTAAAGGAGTCATGGATTGCCTTATTTATTATTTTGTACTCTTCTCTGAGGTCCACTTATAATGTTAAATTAGTCATTTAGAGTTAATATGCTATTTTCTGTCCCGTTTCAACCCCCATCATTCGAACACTCTGTTCAAATAGGTGTGGTAGAATCAGAAGTAAATGCCCCCTGCTCTGATTGGCTAACAGTTGTGTATGTTTGACAGCCTTGATGCTGATGTATTTTATGTAAAAATGCATAAATACTCATATGCATATCAAACTATCTGTAATAAAAGAAAATGCAATAGTGATCATTTAATAAAAACAGTTAGTCACGCTTGTGTGGTGCGACAATGGATCCGATATAGTCGGCACAGCATCGCCTTTTAGTTTCAATCTTTCTCTCTCTGTCGTTTTGGCAGATTTAGTTCAATATAAGCTGTTTTTAAACAAATGAGAAACTTCTGAGTTCTGGAACTTGCAGAATGTTGTTACAGCACAATGACCTCTTATATATCAAATATTAAAGCCATAATTTTGATTTCTCAGTTCATGATGCTTTATATAATTACTCAGGGAAAATTTACTAGGAATGTGGATGAGATCACCCAACCCTGAAAAGTCTTCTTTTAATGTTCACAATTGTAGATGTCATGTTGCAGAGTGTCACCAGCAACAGCTGTGTGTTCACATTTGTTTTAGGCCTGTAATAGGTTATGTGGAAAAATATATATATTTCTGATTCTACTAGTTCTATGAATTCTTTAAGAGAACACTAAAGGCCAAACCAAAATGTAGAAAATGAAAATTGATTTGAGGACTGCATTTAACAACTTCAACAATTTAGAGGCCAGTAACTTTGACCCCTGGTTTAACATCAGAATATGGTATAAAAACAAAATTAGTAAATATTCCAATATCAGAATTTATATCAATAACAGCAGCATCATTGTATCGTCAGTGTGTTTATTTCACTCAGTGCCATCTTACATTATTCAATTTAGCACCTTAACAGTGGTCATTTTGTGTCCAGGAATTACTTAGCAAGCCAGAGAGTCATCATTAGAAAATAATAAATGGCCGCAACATAACCAGCTTAATAGGAAATTGAAGGCTATTCATCATTGTTTACTGACAGTGACAGAGGTTCCTTACTGCAGGTGAGCACAAATGTGGTCAACGACATTAATATCAATACTCATGTATCAATATACAGCACATCATACACCCATCCACTGTATGTAAAAAGTGACGTTATGTAAATAATAGTGCTTTCAAACTATTAATCGAGATTAATTGCATCCAAAATGAAACTTTTTTGTTTACATAATATGCGTGTACTGTGTGTATGTGTGAGTATATATATACTCACACACACACACACACATGCATGTACAATACATATTTAAGAAAAATATTTGATGCATTTTATTACACATTACATATACGTCATATAAATTACATAAATATATACATGATGTTCATATTTTCAATATACTGTATGTGTGTATTTTTATATTACATAATAAATATACACAGTACACATCTTTCTAAATCTGTGTTAGTGAGCACTTCTCCTTTGCTGAGATATTGATGCAAAGTTGATGTATTTCCTCAGCGACCAGCATGGATCGGCTCTACGCATGACAAAGCGGATATTGTCCTCTTTCGGAAGGCCAAACAAAGTAGTTTGGCTTTCACAGTGAAACACACAGTGTCTATATGACATGGCGTTGACAGCAACAACAATACAACAATGTGAAAAAAAGATACGCCTTTTTTCTTTGCATGAACATCTGGGCGGCGTTATGCAAACCTTCCCACATAGTGACATAGATATGTGGGGGCATGTTAGAACGAGCCATTTTAGGGGTGTGTGGATGAGTCTTGTCGAGTCGAAAATTTTAATTGCCTCATATGACCCCTTTAAAGATGTAGATATTTGTAATTGTTTGTTTGCAAATATTTTGTTTAACTTGTTTAGTCTAAGTTCATTAAACAAATGTTTAAAATACATTTTCCAGTTGCATTACAAATGTAATGTTTGACAACTGGAGCACTTGCTGCAGGACTGATGGAGGCACCAGTGTGCTCACTTGCTATTAAAAAAGCCTTCTCCCTCATTTTTGGAAATATATAAGAGAAATAAATCGTTTGAATCTGTAAAGAAAGCTTATTTGTGTGCACTCACAATAACAACAAAACGCTCTTCTGTGAAATAATTCAAGCAAACATGACTTTCTGAAGTCTCGGTCTGTAAACTTCAGTGCGTAACACTGAGTATATCTTTACCTTACAGGCATAAAAAATATACAGAAAGAGAGTGAAATATCTACTTTAAAATGGACTAAAATGAATTCAAATGTAAAACAAATATTCTCAGATTATGCAATATGGTGGATCCACTACTGTGCAGATGATGAGAAAGCACTTGTTTGCTCCTTGCTGATTTTCCCTGACAATTCCCTGATTCATAATCATTACTTCTGCCGGTGCACTGTGGCAAGCTTTATACATGTGCTTGAGCACTTATAAGGCTTTGTAGGCAATTAAAGGATCATTATAAAGATTTAAATGGTTTATTAATAAACGTGAGATCAGTTGACTAATGCTTAAATTAACGACTACTAGTCGACCAAAAAAATCCTTATTCGAGGGCAGTCCCAATGTAAACGAAAACCTTTATTTTGGACTTGATTAATTGCAATTAATCATTTGTTTGTTTTTTATCAGTCCTGGCCTGCACTGTTGTGTAGCATGAATGAACATGAATGAGCTCATGATGCGTTACCAATATTTGCTAAATCATACTGGTGATGCTCTCCAAGCTTATTTTTCAAAACAATGAAAGCCTAATAGATTACAAAAAAGATTAATTTATTGAGTGAATATGGAGAGATCAATATTTCCAAAACATATATTTCAAAAGTTAAGAGGCTAAGAGATGCCAAGGTTGGAAAGAGTTGAAAAAAATCTCATCGGTTTGCCTCTTTGTTACATTTAACATACTGTACAAGTTAACATTAAATTATTTTAGGCTAATAAAGTAATAAACCCTTACCATAATAATAATAATACCAACCTTTTGCTGATAGGATATCTTAAACAACTCAAAAGTAGGAAGCAGGTTATTTTAGCCAGAATTGCATAATTGTAGATGTCAAACACCTCCATAGATTGTCCATTTAAAAATCCAAGATTTCCTGGCTGGTTATATGGCCAGCCGGTGGTATGCTGTATATATGCTGTAATGGAAAACCAATATTAAAGGCTAATGCCACAGGAAACAGATCCACTGGAACACACTGGCATTGGAGAATGGAAAATCATTGGAAAACATTGAAAAGGGGATCTCCTGCAATCTTCCAACCCATTCTCACTCCAAAGGCGTCAAAAACCGAAGCATGGTCAAGCGCCCCTAGCGTCACTTTTATGACGCCAAATGTGCCTCTCGGCGTCGACTATCGAAGCACTACGACCTTCATTGCTTTCAGTGGGAAACTTTTGGCGTCAGAATTCGACACGAGGACATGAGATGTTTATCGCTATGAAATCACGTTCAAGAAGTCTCATTCAGCACACATCGCGCGATACTTGCTATCATTTCCACAGTTTGGGTGAGTAGTCGTATATACGCTCTTTTAATGCCTTTTATCAAATGTATTCTGTCTTCTTTATTAATCAGATTAGTGCCATATGTTTAATCGCTGTATTATGTCGGTCATCCGCGGCTGTCTTTGAGTTTCATTGCGTTTAAATAAATGAATACAGCTGCTAATTAGTGTGATTAAACTCTATCTGTCACGTGACGTGCCATAGACCTTCGATCCGTTTTATATTATTATTAATTTCAGGATCAATGATGTAAGTTGTATTTGTAGTAAAATCATGGTAATCACGACACAATAGTAATAAATGAAATGTGAAGTTAAAACACAGTAAATGGAACATTAGTAACTGTAACTGTAGTTTTACTATGATATATTAATAATCAATACAATAATCACCAAACCAGCTATGTTTGTATCACTGTAATGTTAGTGTTTTTATGTGCTTTTATATGACAGAAATCACAGTAATCATGTGTTCTGTACCATGCTTTTAATACCTTTTAATGTGAACCCAAAAAAAAAAAAATCAAATTAAAAATAAATAATAAAACATGTATTTTTCCATCTTGCAGTTCATTCATATCAGTTTGATATTTATTATATCTAAATATTTTGCTCACAGATCATTATTAACATTCTGTATATAATTCAATTTTATTTTCTCTCCCCTTTTTTATTATTTATATTTTTAGCTGAAAAGACGTAAAGGCAGTCAGCCCAGTGGTGTTTCTGGAGAGGGATTCCTTCAGAAATGGAGAAGACAGAAAGCTGCGGAGGCAGATATTTGCAGCAGTTAGTCTGTGATAGTTTGTCTCTTTTATCAAAAATTCCTGCTGTTATAATTTGTACAGCATTTGTTGTTTCTTAAACTGTTGCACTGTCCAAATACCCACACTTGCCATCTTTTCACTTGACCACTTGATTACTTATTTGAAGTCTTTCCTGTATTTGGCCTAGTGTTCGAGTGAGCATGATGACCACGAGTGTGTGTCGAACTTTTCATGACCTGATGACTGTGTTTCCCAATCCTGATCCTGGAGAACCCCAGCACTGCACAGTTTTGGCGTCTCTCTTATCTGCCTTGGAGTCTTCACTGATGAGCTGATGAGTTGAATCAGGTGTGTTTGATCAGGGAGACATCTCAAATGTGCAGTGTTGGGCTTCTCCAGGACCAGGATTGGGAGCCACTGCCTTATGGGACACTTATGTGTTTAAAGAGATTTTTAATATCTAATTATCAATATTTCACATACTGTACATTGGACAGCTTTCCATGACCTTTTGTGAGACCCCGGCAAAAAGTCTGACGATTTATTCCAAAACATGATGCATGATGGGATACACTAAGCTTTGTATAGCGCTCCGGAGCAGTATTGGAGAGGTTTAGTGTGTGTTAAGGACGCTGTGCTTTGGCATTATTAAGACCGGGGACAGTCTCGTTCACACACTGTCACGTACACACACTCTCAAGTGGCCAAGACTGCAAGTGTGGGTATCTGGACAGGGTCAAAGTCTTAAAAATGATCCCTAAACACAGTCGCACATCACAGTCTTAATAATCCAGTTTAACACTTGTATGATATTGTACAAGCCCCAGGACGGTCTCATCTGACACTATCAAAATAATTCATATGACTATAGCTTGTTATTAATTACTTGCTTTCAATAATGGATGCATTTAACATTTAATTATACAGCATCTTTACAGAGGTGTAATGTACAAGTTGCACGTAATTAATAATATTTCCTTCCTTCTGTCTTACAGGATTTTTTCCAGATAATGCTGTTCTTCTTTTTCAGGTCTAAAATATCGAGCTCAACAGCTATTTGAAGAGCCAACCCTCACAAACCTTCCTAAAAACTAAAAGAGCTATTACTGAGTCTCAGCGAATCTTGCCATGATCAGCTCTTCCCAGGTACATTTGTTTAGAATATTTTTTAATCAACATTTACTCATCAAATGCTCTGGTCTTAATCTTACTTTAAATTAACTTAATTATGTTTAATGAGCAACATTAATTGCACACAGAGTAAGTAGAGATTTTCTTGTTTGACAGAAGAGAAGGAAGACCAAGGAAATGATTTGCTCAGGATGAGGAATGAAGATGGCCATCTTGAGCTCAAACAAACAGAAGTCCTCTGGTATGTGTATGTTGAAGCAATGATGTGTTATACAACATTTTATGATGATCTCTCACAGAACTGGTCATGTCAGCCTTGATTTCTTTTTTTACTATTACAATTACAGCATGTTAGCAAAGTGTGACTGGACATTTTTAATATTATGTTTTTAAAAACACACCACCTGTTTTAAAAGTAGACAAGTATCACGAAATTGGTTTAGTTGATATAAACACCAATTGACATTATTTCATTGTTTTGTAAATGTTATGTTATAAATTGTGAATTGATAGTTGATTGGTTTGAAGCCAGGCCTTACACTGCACCGACTAAAACACATTTGTGAGAGAAGTCAGGAACTTTGGAGAAAGATTCTAGAGGAAAAAAAAACACATTTACTGCAACAACAGATGAATTCTAGAGTCTCTGAGAACTACACATGCTAATGCAGTCTAATGAGCAAGATCTTTGCCTCTGTAACTTTTTCTTAATTCTTGCAGAATGACATTATTATTGCAGTATTTTTATTGGTACAGATGATCTCATCAGCCAAACGAGGCGTTTTGACCAAGTGATGCTCTTGAAAGGAGTGAAAGAAGAGGATGTGGTAAATTGTCTTCAGAGAAAAAGCTTCTCAAAAGGTCTTAAAACAGCTTGAAGAATGGTAAGTGTACAGTACTACAAGGGTCATAGTTGGTCACCCTGCTAAAATCACACAGAACATAAGCTGCGCTCTCTGTCCATTAAACAACTTGATCTGGATTGTGTGTTTCACTTCAGGTCTGGGATGTTAGGACTGAGAGATCATCTGGCTGAGAACAAGCTACACCACATCAGTGCTGGACATCAACCACATACTGTTTCCAGACACGAGAGAAGAAGATAACTACGGGGAGATGAAACCAGTTTAGATGTGATGATAAGGAATCATTATTTTCTGGAACAGTATCACATGTCTTATAAGTATCACATGATCTGTATCACAGTTGGCTGGATGGGACTGTGTGACTTTTAAGGACATTTCATCACTCATCTGTGTGAACTGATTTATATATGAGGTTAATGTATCTTTGATGATAATTATTTTCATTGAATCTTATTTGTCTTGATGCTACTTTATCAACTTTATAGTCTATGCTTCAATAAAATGAAAATGGTGAATATTGTGTTCTGAAGATTCTTGGTAAATACATCATTTTACTAGGTAGGCTCATATGTGTTTATTTTAGACTTGGAAAAACGACATATTAATTATTGGGATTATTTTTTTATTTAAGACATAAACATTTTTGATCGGATTAATAACATCTGGGACATCAGTACACCAGAAAGTATTTTTTTATATTTTAGTAACAAATATGCAAATTTTTGTGAAATACAGGGAGTTACAAGATTAATTATTCTGCATTACAAGATGGTGCCATGGGCTTTATTGTTACAAGCACTTGACGGATAACTGAGAATGTAGCAGGAATGATCAACGTGGATCTTGTACTGCATTAAAACCAAGAGCACGCACATTACTGATGTCCAGCACCTGAGGAGCAAGATACGGGGGTGAGGAGGACATTTTTACACTGATTTCGGCTAATTAGTTATATATAATGCTAATATATATATATATATATATATATATATATATATATATATATATATATATAAATTAATATTCTTAGCACTGCATGAATTTGTCCTTGTCTAATAGTGAAGTATCACAATGTGTATACATTGTCCTTGATTACTGCTTTACAGTGGGGAATAGATAATGGCAAGTTGTTGCAGGTTCATCCATTATATTTCTTGCCATTTACTTCAAAAATCAAAGAAATAATCTATTATTTTCATTATTAAATCATTTCTTTATAATTTTTCCATGTTTCATCAGATGGCCTCACAATGTCCTGTCAAAAGGCTTAATAGTCATGATGAATAGAATAGAAAACAGAGGACTGTGAAAACTGTCAGATATAAATGTGACTCAGCTCAGTTTGTTGTTCATGATGAGGAGAATACATATATGTAGGTTTTACTGCCCTGCTACCCCCAGGGGCCCAGTAGCACCCCCCGGAAGAGCCCAAAACTGTACATTTCAAATGGCTGTAAATCAGAGTCCAATTAACATATCAAAGAGAAAATGGGCAGGATTATTACTTATGCTATGCTGATAAAATAATGTTGAGCTCAGTTTTCAGAAATAAGTGGAAAGCTGGCATAAACGCATTTTAAATATTGCTCACTGTAAAATACCACATTTCAGCCTGCCTCTCAAATATATCACAGATGTTTGCACAATAAACATATTTAGATATCCAGTTTACCTTAAAATAAATAATTGATTTAGTTTCGTTAATAAAAAGTTTTAAACTACATTACCCACAAGCCTCCGTCGTTCTATCTATGCAAAGGCAACACTAGGGGGCTGTTTTTTGTAGTTCATTGAAGTTATGCTTAGGGTTAGGATTAGGATCTCGCTAAAGATGTCATTTTTCTCAAGATAGCAACACTTCATTGTTGACTTAATATATTACTAATGTGATGATAGGAGCAAAACATACTTTTTAACATGATGCGCTGTTTAATATGGGTTAAAAGATAGTCCAACCACAGACTGTCCTGAAAAGTCATAGCCAATGACATCTAAGCTGAGCAGCAGCGTCACACTTCCTTATCCATTTATGACAGATGTCTTTCGTTTTTCGGCTGAAGGGATAGATTCGGTTAACAAAAGATTAAGCTTGCTACTTATAAGATACTGTTTTATTAACGTCTTCACTTTCCTCCGTTGTTCAGCTTGACAAAAATTGGGCAATATTGATGTGCACATGCCCAGCAGTCGCAGTTGTATCCAACAGATAGATTCCTCTCATTAAATATAAGACACATTTTTAAGATTTGTATTTTTTTTTTTTTTGACCAAAGACAAATATATTTACTAATCAAATGACGTGCTTCTAAAATTTACATTGTATATTACATTGTGTTTTAAAGTTAAAATTGTTCACATTTGTGTTTCTGTGATTTACCATTCTCTACCATTTGAACCCTAGGAATAAAAACAGAAATTATAAATGAATGAATGAATGAATTAACAAATAAATACATAAAGCATAATAAACATGCATATTTTTGTAAGGATCTTCCATTATTTATTGATATGTCAAACTCATTTAAAGACAACATGCCCAAATTACTACACTGCATCCTCTGTCACCAAGCTCGTTTTTGCCACCATAAAGAATAAAAAGGCAGTTATGTTGTAAACATTAACTATTTTCAGTATGCAAATGAAAATGCTTTTATTAAAAAACAAAACAGTAAATACAGTATGTCTTTCAGAGAACACTGGAAAAAGATCAATTTTATTAAAAAAATTTAATTGACCAAAATGTTATACAACACAATGTAAATGTTTCAAACTCACAAAAAAACACCATGAAGACATGCATGTCAAGTGTGCAATATCATCTATAAAACTCAATCAGCACAGCATCAAATAAACACTGATTGTCTGAACAATGGAAGACAGAGAAAGTGTTCAGGAAAACAAACACCTGCTAGCTTTGACAATAACATCATGAATTCACTTCATGACTGGAGCTAGGGGATGACTGTGTATGAATATCTCCTTTACTAAAACTCTTAATTAAAGTCTAAAAAGTTCACTGTATGAAGCTTGAAAAAGAGAACAAAATGCTTTATCAATACGGAAAATACTATTTTTAACTATTGTTTTCATCACTGGTTCTGTAATGTATTCATTATGAGCTTATAAATAAAACAAAGTTACATCTTCTGCAAAAATCAAACCACTGCAAAGTCTAATCACTGATCCAGGGACCATATCTGTGTGTGTGGGGGATAAAGAGTTAACGAGGTGAGTCCTTGTGCATGATGGAGAACTGCAGTGTTATCCTCAAACAATCCTGTAAAACAGAAATATTACATTACATTCAACTTATACATTACACTGTGTTTTGTTTAGACCATAAAAGCAGCCTCTGTAAAGATGCTGTAAAATTAAATGTTAAATGAATCCATTATTGAAAGCAAGTAATTAATAACAAGCTATAGTCATATGAATTCTTTTGATAGTGTCACATGAGACCGTCCTGGGGCTTGTACAATATCATACAAGTGTTAAACTGGATTATTAAGAATGTGATGTGTTTAGTACAGTATGTGAAATATTGATAATTAGATATTAAAAATCTCTTTAAACACATAAGTGTCCCATAAGGCAGTGGCTCCCAATCCTGGTCCTGGAGAAGCCCAACACTGCACATTTGAGATGTCTCCCTGATCAAACACACCTGATTCAACTCATCAGCTCATCAGTGAAGACTCCAAGGCAGATAAGAGAGACGCCAAAACTGTGCAGTGCTGGGGTTCTCCAGGATCAGGATTGGGAAACACAGTCATCAGGTCATGAAAAGTTCGACACACACTCGTGGTCATCATGCTCACTCGAACACTAGGCCAAATACAGGAAAGACTTCAAATAAGTAATCAAGTGGTCAAGTGAAAAGATGGCAAGTGTGGGTATTTGGACAGTGCAACAGTTTAAGAAACAACAAATGCTGTACAAATTATAACAGCAGGAATTTTTGATAAAAGAGACAAACTATCACAGACTAACTGCTGCAAATATCTGCCTCCGCAGCTTTCTGTCTTCTCCATTTCTGAAGGAATCCCTCTCCAGAAACACCACTGGGCTGACTGCCTTTACGTCTTTTCAGCTAAAAATAAAAATAATAAAAAAGGGGAGAGAAAATAAAATTGAATTATATACAGAATGTTAATAATGATCTGTGAGCAAAATATATATATATATATATATATATATATATATATATATATATATATATATATATATATATATATAAATATATATTTATAATATTATAATATTATAAATATATAATATTTATTTTTAATTTGATGTTTTGTTTTTTTTTTGGATTCACATTAAAAGGTATTAAAAGCATGTTTTTACAGAACACATGATTACTGTGATTTCTGTCATATAAAAGCACATAAAAACACTAACATTACAGTGATACAAAAATAGCTGGTTTGGTGATTATTGTATTGTTGTATTGATTATTAATATATCATAGTAAAACTACAGTTACAGTTACTAATGTCCCATTTACTGTGTTTTAACTTCACATTTCATTTATTACTATTGTGTCGTGATTACCATGATTTTACTACAAATACAACTTACATCATTGATCCTGAAATTAATAATAATATAAAACGGATCGAAGGTCTATGGCACGTCACGTGACAGATAGAGTTTAATCACACTAATTAGCAGCTGTGTTCATTTATTTAAACGCAATGAAACTCAAAGACAGCCGCGGATGACCGATATAATACAGCGATTAAACATATGGCACTAATCTGATTAATAAAGAAGACAGAATACATTTGATAAAAGGCATTAAAAGAGCGTATATACGACTACTCACCCAAACTTTGGAACTGATAGCAAGTATCGCGCGATGTGTGCTGAATGAGACTTCTTGAACGTGATTTCATAGCGATAAACATCTCATGTCCTCGTGTCGAATTCTGACGCCAAAAGTTTCCCACTGAAAGCAATGAAGGTCGTAGTGCTTCGATAGTCGACGCCGAGAGGCACATTTGGCGTCATAAAAGTGACGCTAGGGGCGCTTGACCATGCTTCGGTTTTTGACGCCTTTGGAGTGAGAATGGGTTGAATCTTCCTGTCGACAGCACTCACAGGAAAGAAAAATTACTTTGCTACAACTGATGTCCACTCTGGAAATGAACTAGTTATTTCCAGCTGGGTGGAAACCTAAATGATTCCATTAACTGAGAAGGATTGAACTGTAATAGAAACCAGTACCTGACCCACTGCAGAAGTTCTATGAACGTGGCAGTTGTGACAACGCATGTTGCTTGTATTCCATCATGTTTGGATGACTGCTGGGACAAAAGGAATGACTCTCCTTGAAAGTGCACAATGGAGATGTGTACGGTCAGCATCTTGTGTGTCAAGGTTTACTGGACAGTTTAATCACAATCACAATATAAAGATTCAAAGAACAATTATGGCTTAAATAAATATGCAAATGTGCTCTCAGGCCAAAGGTCATTGCTTTGCTTCTGTCTCTCTTGATGAACAAAAATGCTCCTAGAAATGCAGCTGAATACTTATGCAACACAATCCCCAAATGTGTAGGATCAACAAATTTGTTGCAGGTGTGTTCTTGTAAGGAGCATCACGTGACAGTAGTGTCCTCTTTCTTGCCCTGAGAAAGACTACAGCAGTTCATTTAGACAGTGGATCTGTTAATACATTCAACTGGAATGGATATTATGTCTCAAAACCATTTTTTTATATATAAAATTCAAGCAATTGAGGTGACATTTGAATGCACGAGGTATGATTTTTTTATTTATTTTTTTTTCAACGCAAACCCACCCACTGCCAATAATAAAGATTTAACAGTTAATGTAAGTCATGCCAACTGCCTATACACCCTATGCGTGACCTTACGGCAGGGGCGTAGATTACGCGGGGGACGCGGGGGACGTGTCCCCCCTACTTTTAATATCATGGAAATTCGTCCCCCGCACTTTTTCGGGTCAAGTTTGTCTCGTAGAGGTTTTCAAGAGCTGGTGTGAATAAATATAGATTTAAACTCAAAGAGACGGGATAGTCTGCATATGATTTGATATTTAATTCGGACCCAGAACACAGCGAGATGGACATCACAGAGCGCAAACACTCCTGTAGTGTGCGTTTCATTCATACTCGAAGCCGGAGGGCGCTCTCGTGAAAAGCGTCCAGCTATCGCCATATGAAAACAGTTTTTACAGAGAAAAAAAAGCCCAGAAACTTTTGCAAACACGAAGACATTAAACATACGACTGCAAAAATTTATGGTTTATCTCCAGCAGGTGATAAAGGATGAACAATGCAGTACCAATTGATATAGCATTTATTACAGAATAGAAACTATTCTGCCTTATTATGTGTTAAAAAAAAATCGTTTGTATATAAACAAATCATTATTATTTGTTATTGTCCAGCTGTTATAGATTTCTACGCCATTTAAAAGCTAGCAATTTGAGAAAAATTAAAGTTGCCTACAGTATCCAAGCCTGCATTTATTTGATCCAAAGTAAAGCAAAACAGAAAAATTGTGAAATATTTTTACTAACCTATTTAAATTAACTGTTTTCTATTTGGATATATTTCAAAATGTAATTTACTGAGATTTCAAAGCTGAATTTTTAGTATCATTACTCCAGTCACACGATCCTTTAGAAATAATTCTGATATTCTGATTTGCTTCTCAAAAAAAACAAACAAAAAAAACACATTATGATAATGTTGAAACCAGCGGAGTAGATTTTTTTTTTTTCAGGTTTCTTTGATCAATAGAAAGTTCAGAAGAACAGCATTTAATTTGAAATAGAAATCTTTTGAAAAATTATTACTTTATCATCACTTTTGATCAATTTAAAGTGAAGTGACATTCAGCCAAGTATGGTGACCAATATTCAGAATTCGTGCTCTGCATTTAACCCATCAAAAGTGAACACACAGTGAACACACACCCGGAGCAGTGGTCATCATTTATGCTGCGGTGCCCGGGGAGCAGTGGTGTTGCTGGCCTGAGACTCGAACCCACAAAAGAGTCCTTGCTAAATAGAAGTGTTCATTTCTATAATTTTTTTTTTCTCCAAAAAAAACAAAAATTATATATTGACTCTAAGCTTTTGAATGATTTAGTGTATTATGTTGCAAAAGCTTTTTATTTCACATAAATGCTGATCTTTGGATCCTTATATTTATCAAAGAATACTGAAAAAAATATTAAAAAAAAATTATGTTTTAAATATTGATAATCAGCAAATCAGCATATTATGATTTCTGAAGGATGTGACACTGAAGACTGGAGTAAAAATGCTGAAAATACAACTTTGATCACACAAATAAATTACATTGTAAAATATATTCAAATAGTGAAAACTTATTTTAAATATAAAAATATTTCACAATATTACTGTTCTTGCTGTACTTTGGATCAAATAAATGCAGGCTTGGTGAGCAGAAGAGACTTCTTTAAAAACAAAATATCTTACAGTTCAAAAACTGTTGATTAGTAGGCTAATCTATATAGCTATATAAAGGCTATATAGATTACAGAAATGTTTAACTGTTTAAATGGTTAACCTGTTAGGCCCAACAAAATAAATGTAACAGGTGTTTAAAGAATTTAACAAATAATTAATTAAATGAATTGCTGTTGGTGCAAATAGGTTTATCAGTAGATTCTAAGAGTCGTAAAGGAGGTAGCGGGTTGTAGTGAGAAACAACAGACAACACAAGTTAGATGCAAGCTGGTATGTAATTAGATTTCCAGTGAGAATTATAATCAGGTTAAATACAATATCAGGCAATGATACAAATCTCAAGCATGAAAATCCCCTCGAGAGTGCACTCTTCTTTTACCCCAGAAAACAGAAAAGTATTGTACAGACTAGTAAATGAAATGACAAAAAGAAATAAAATAAACAAAAATACTCAAAGGAATGGTGTCTTTTTTCCTTTTAAAACACCTTTCTCAAAATATATCACATATCAATTTCAATCAACTTATGGCTATGGGTAACCATACACCAATAAGAGTGTTCAATGCTATTCAAAGCATGGATCAGTTTCCTGTCAATCCCTGTATTTGTCAATCTAAAAAAAAAAAGTATTCAATAGTCTCTAATAGGAATTGTCTTACTTAAAGCAAGACTGGAGAATGAAAGAAAGGATATTGTCCTCTTCTTTATGAATTGTAGTCTTTTCCTCTCTGTAGCAGATTCGGGTGGCTCGCCATCAAACGTGAATTTCACAGGATATCGCAGAAGATCACAATCCAGAACCAAGGAAAAAAAATAGAAGTACAAGGAAGAAGAGAAAAAAAAAGAAAGGGACAAAAAAACCTGG
The DNA here is from genome assembly GCF_003368295.1 of Carassius auratus. Lineage (NCBI taxonomy): Eukaryota > Metazoa > Chordata > Actinopteri > Cypriniformes > Cyprinidae > Carassius > Carassius auratus. The sequence continues at coordinate 18,871,782 of NC_039280.1, read as the reverse complement.
CCTCTAGAACAATCCTATCTGTATTCCTCACACAGGCGCATGTGACCAATAATGGCGCCGGTGAACTTCTATATTTAGCGTCTTTTGCTTTCACCCAAGCACGTCTCACAGGCACGCGTCGGCCAGCAATGGCGTTGGTGAACGATGAATACCCACACGATTCACTCTAAGCCTGGAGTGAAATGTGACTCAACATTCACTCGGCTTCTCCATACGCTGCTTGGTATTAAATTTATCAAATTAAAGGTTTTCTACTTTTCTTCAATTATACACTTCTAGTTTTGATCGCAGAGATCGACTCGCGTCTTCTCTCCTCTATGCTCAGCTCTCTTCTCGTTACGCAGGCGCGTCCAACCACACACACACAGCGCGTGATGACGGAGCTCGCTCATTGGTCAATCACCAATCAAATAGTAATAACTTAAAACGTCAACTGTTTGAGTTAAATCATTTTTTTCTTTTTATAATACATCACTTTTCAACTTTTATTAAGGGACAATCATGTAACTAAATTGTCTAAATAAAATAATTAACTTCATTTAATCTGTGTTACATTCTCCCCTCCTAAATTCATGCAAGTCCCTTTGCATGTTCTGCTGGGCTGACTGGTGACCACACCGTGTAAACCATTAGACAGCAAGGGAAGGACATTCAGATTTTCATCTCCACCAAGAGATTGAACAAAAGCCGAATTCAGACCTTGGAACAAAGATTGGACCACATATATTAATGGGTTTCCTGGCTGGAAATAAGTAAGTCGCTCTGGTTTCTCTCTCTGTCTGACAGAACGTCTCGGTAAAGTGTCTATCTCTTCTTCTGATTGTTGTTCTGCTCTTTCAGGAACATCTGAACTTTCGACAACACTGGTTACTTCAACTTCATCAACGGAATTACCCATTACAGCTTCAACTTGGCCCTTATCAGGTAAGTTACTTTGCTCAAGGGCACCGGAAACATAAAGAGGTAAGTGTTCACCAGGTTTTTCGATCGGTAAGGCTTCAATAAGTAAATTATCACTCTGGTCGCCCTGCAGGATAACACCAGTGGGGGAAGTTTGTTCAGCCGAGTTATCAGCAAAATCAGCGTTCAATGTCTCTCCTTCCGTACCGATATCATGAACTGTAGAGAAACGTACTGTCTCTATTTTTGGAGTATGACTGTAATCGCAATATGAAGTTCCTTCTTCGGAATCAGAAAGGGAAACGTCATCAATTAACGGAACTTTAGGATTCTGTCGCGTTCTAGGTTTTGAGATGGATTCGTGTAAAGTGGGTGGTTCAACTTCGGAAGATGGTAAAAACCCACACGGGAGCAACAGATCTCTGTGAAGAGTACGCAGAGGACCGTCCTTTCTCTCTGGACGAACAGTGTAAACTGGCAATTCAGCTGCCTGACTCACCACGACATACACCTCAGACTCCCACTTGTCTGCTAACTTGTGCTTCCCGCGCAACCTAACATTCCTCACCAATACTCGGTCACCAATCTCCAAAGAGCAATGAGTTACGGATTTGTCAAACCTAGCTTTGTTTCTTTCTGCACTTTTTGACATACCACGTGACGCGAGCAAATAACTTTCTTTCAGATTGGTTTTTAGATGATTTACATACTCTGAATGAGACTGTCGCGGACCATCTTGATACGGCAACCCAAAAGCAAGGTCAACGGGTAACCTGGGTTGACGCCCAAACATCAATTCGTAGGGAGTAAACCCAGTGACCTCATGTTTCGTGCAATTGTACGCATGAGCTAAGGGTTTTACAAAATCCTTCCAACGAACCTTGTCTTTTTCTTCTAAGGTACCCAACATACTGAGCAATGTCCTATTAAAACGTTCGACAGGATTTCCCCTGGGATGATAAGGGGTTGTTCGGGTTTTCATAATACCTGCCATTTCACAAAGCTCCTTGATGGTGCGTGATTCAAAATCTGGGCCCTGGTCGCTATGCAGACGCTCGGGGAACCCATAGTGCACAACAAAATTCTCCCAAAGACATTTTGCTACTGTTCTTGCCTTTTGGTTGGGTGTGGGGACGGCCACAGCATATTTGGTAAAGAAGTCAGTGATTACCAAAATGTCTCTCGTGTTACTTTTGTCTGGCTCTAATGAGAGAAAATCCATACAGACTAACTCTAAAGGTCTTGTGGCTTGGATATTAACTAACGGTGCAGCTTTTTGAGGCAATGATTTCCTCCTCACACAACGACTGCATGTCCTGATCTTTTGTTCTACCTCCGCAGCCATCTTCGGCCAATAGAACCGAGACCTTACCAAATCTAGAGTTCTCTCCACCCCCATATGACCCATACTGTCATGCAAACTGGTCAATACAGAGGCCCTCAGTTTCTCAGGTAGCACCAGTTGGTAAGTAATGAATTCCTCTACCTGTCGTTTCCGGTAAAGCACCCCACCTTTTAACTCAAGACGGTTCCACTCTCTTAGAAAGAAAGGAAGATCTGGGAGTTCCTTCCTGACTGTTGGTGGAGGCTTTTCCCCAGACTCTAAGAAAGATACTACTTCCCGAATGACTGGATCTGCCCTTTGCTCATCACAGAGGTTCCCTGACAGATAAGATACAACAGGTAACCCCTCAAAATCACCTTCTTGTTCATAACTATCAGGTACAGCATCAGGGTAAAGTGCAAGAGATTCAACAAACGCAACACCACACCCAACGTCTGTTGGCTGTCTGACCAGATGCTTCTCACATATAGCCTGAACTACAGCAGTTGCGGTGTAACAAGAATCTGCAGCTTCCGTGAGATGATTCTGCATAAACTGCTGAATTCGTTCATACTCTTTCTGAGATACCGGATTTTCGGGCAACTGTTCCTGCGGTCGCCTTGACAAACCATCAGCATCAGCATTTAGCTTGCCTGCTCTGTACTGTAACTTAAATGAAAAAGTGGAAAGGGCAGCAAGCCACCGGTAGCTAGTCGCATCTAGTCTCGCCGTGGTTAAAACATAAGTTAGAGGGTTGCTGTCTGTAATGACGGTAAACTGGCTACCATACAAATAGTCTCTAAACTTTTCAGTTACTGCCCATTTAAGGGCAAGAAACTCAAGCTTGTGCGCAGGGTAATTGGACTCACTGCGGGACAACCCTCTACTTGCATATGCAATGACTCGCATCCTCCCTTCCTGTTCCTGATACAGGGCTGCTCCTAAACCCTTGGTGCTGGCATCTGTATGCAGGAAGTAGGCAAGTTTAGGGTTAGCAAAGCCCAACACTGGCGCAGTAGTTAGCTTTTCAATAACAGACCGAAACGCTTCCTCACAAAGTGGTGTCCAACGGTCTCCGAACGACTCTTTTGGGTTATGGTATGGACCCTTACTCTCACTTTGTTTACCACTTTTCCTAGTCGGCGGATACCCTACAGTCAAGTCCGTAAGTGGTTTCACGACCCTAGAGTAATCTTTAATAAATCTGCGGTAATACCCCGAAAAGCCCAAAAATGACCTTAACTCTCTAAGGTTTGTGGGACTCGGCCAGGTTTTTAAGGTTTGCACTTTCTCTGGATCGGTCTCTACTCCACGCTCTGACACTATGTGCCCTAAATAACGAACGGACGTCTGAAAAAATTTGCACTTTTCAAGGGCAAGTTTTAGCCCATACTCTCTGAGCCGAGAAAGAACTTTTAACAACCGTCTTTCATGCTCTTCCAAAGTTTCAGAAAATATGATCAGATCGTCTAGGAAGACAAGTACTTCTCTGAGATTGATATCCTCCATACACTTCTCCATCAATCTCTGAAAAGTACTTGGGGCATTAGTGACCCCCTGAGGCATTCGGTTAAACTCCCAAAACCCCAGGGGACAGACAAAGGCAGTTTTAGGTTTGTCGGCTTCTTCCACCTCTATCTGGTAATACCCAGATTTCAGATCAAGTACAGAAAACCATTTTGACCCAGTTAAGGCGGAAAACGTCTCCTCGAGATTGGGTAATGCATAGGCGTCTTTCACGGTCTGGAGATTTAACTTCCTGTAGTCAATGCACAAACATACATCTCCATTTTTCTTTCGCACGACTACAATAGGCGAAGAAAAAGGGGATTCAGACTCGCGAATAACATTGCTTGCGAGAAGGTCACGCAGATGTCTGCGGACGGCTTCCAGATCTTGTGGATGGATCGGTCGCGCCCTATGTTTAAAGGGAGTTTCGTCGTGCAGATGTATACGATGTTTCACCTTTTGCGTATGCCCAAAATCTAAATCGTGTTGGCTGAAAACATCAGGCATTTCTCTGAGTTTTGCTGAAATGCGTTCCCGCCATTCTGGTGGAAGTGGGGACTCACCAAAATTCAGGGCGAAATTGGACTCTTGAGAAGGTAAATGCTCACTAACAGGCGAAACACTCGGCTGGGGAAGCACGGATTCAACCACATGCAATTCTGCTATTATGCATTTTGGAGGAATGGCTATATCGTGCTCCGTTTCATTTTTTAGTACCACAGGTAACGAGACAGACTGACTACTAGAAATGGTAAGTAAGCAGCGCTTCACAAACACACCACCAGGTAAGGGGGAATCAGACGGGTGTTCTACCACTACACACTTATCTATCCCAACAGGTACCGCAACAGAGCCTTTCACTACGACAGTTTGACCAGCAGGCATGACCTCCGGTACATTGCCTTTTAATCTCCCATGACCCAGAACACCACTTGTGTTCTGCTTTCGCCTTGTTTCAAGGGTTTTCAAAACCACTCTATACCCAAATAGAGATGGCTGGTGCTTTGGGGAATCTGCAAGTAACTGCTGCTCATAAAGGATATCGAGAGTGTTTGTACCTATTAAGACCAAAGGCTGAGTGTGAGACTTTACATCTGGAACTACTAAAGCTACTGTGGCCACTTCAATAGTCGCACCCAAAAACTCTTCAGGGAAAGTTATGTCTACCTTTATGTAACCTTCATACGGGACAGAAAAACCATTTGCACCTTCCACCTCCAATATATCGCCAAGAGGGTTAATCGGGTACTCTGAGAGGTGTTGTTCGTAAAAAGACTTAGGCACAGTTGTGACCTGTGATCCAGTGTCTAGTAAACAATGACATTTCTTACCAGCTATGCTGACTTCGGCAACACATCTAGCACCGACTAAGCCCTTAGGTAGATTTGCACTCTGCTTCCTAGGAGTTTGGCATTTCTTGAAGACACGATTTACAATGGGACCACTCGATTTAAGCTCAGTTCCTGTATGTCCCGCGACAGGAACAGCCTCTAGTTTAAATCTGAGCTAGTAGAGGAATTCTGTGACTCCCACTGTAACTGTTTCTCCCTTAACAGCCTACGTTTAGTAGCGACAAGCTCTGGGTTTGGCTCAGAACTACAGGTAGATGCAATGTGGCCATCCTCACCACATGTGAAACAGTACCACGGTCTAGGTCTATCAGTTGGCTTCTTATTGACCGGAACTACACTCGCAGCAGCCCCTGACTTCCTTTGGTCAGGTGGTGCAGGCCTTTTAACTACCTCTCGCGACGGAGTTCTCTTTGAATGTTTTGGTCGGACTGCAAGATTAGCTAACTGACTCTGTAACTTGACAATCTGCTTCTTTAACTCGCGCGTTTCAGTTTCAAGAGGACTCACACTAGGAGCTTCATCTTGTTCTAACTCAGCAGAAATCCACGCTTTCTGAGAGTGCATAAACGCTCTCTGCTTAGAAGACCCAAGGTGTTGCTTCATGCGCGTTGCTTTCGCAGTGTGTCTATCCTCCTCTGTGCGAAGCATAAGGAGAAGCTGTGCAAAGGAAGGAGGATTGTTTCGCTTTTGCTCTAGTCGTAGTTCTGCAATTAAGTCATTGTCCCAGCAGCCCCTGCAAAACTGCTTTAGGAGATGCCTATCTGCCTCTGCTGGGACAATACCATCTCTTTTGACAGTTGCACTTAAAGCTGACTGTAACCTGTACAGATAAGTAGATGGCCTTTCACCTGCATCCTGCAACGTGTTCATGAATTTCGCTAACAATTCGTCCCCGTCCTCCACAGCCCCAAAAGCGGAGTCCAACAGCTGGAGGTAAGCAGAAGGAGGAGATTCGGGATTCAAGTGCTTTATAACATCCGCTGCAGGTGGCAAAAGACTGTCTAGTATTCGCCTAGACGCATGCAAATCGGACAAAGAGGGATCTTTTAAAATGAATTCAACACTAGAACGCCAAATGTCGTAATCTACCTCGTTTCCAGGCCTGGGGCATTTTCCCGAAAACACTCTAAGCCTGGGCTGGATCTGTCCTTGAGCAACCACTTCACTGCTCCGCACAACATGCTCAACTACTAGTCTTTGGACCTCAGGCGGGTTGAGAATTTTGGAAGACGTGCGAAGGGTCGGCTCAATCAAATTGATAGGAGTAGGTTGGGACGGTACGTCATCTATCTGACTCGGCGGATTACGAATTGGATCGAAATTCCCATCCGGAGATGCCCAATACGGTTTCTCACAGGTATTTTCACCAGTACTACCAGAAACAGCAGGCTCTGGTGGGAGGTCAGCACCCACTTGCGACAGCATTTCACTCAGTATAGACTCAAAGTTGTTTCCGCTCAGTTTTGCTATTTCTCTTAATCTGTCCAGGTAGGATTTTGTTATGCTACTACCCAGTTGCTGTGTAAACACACTGGCTAACGCTCTCACATGGTACTTAACACCGGGTTCGCTTGACAGCTGATGAGTATACGGCAATTTTTGTTCAAGTGTTTGCAATGCTTGATTACTGTTGTACTCAATGATCACGTTTTGGTAGAACTCTGATTCTTTGTCGTCGATACGCACGGTTTTAGCAAACGACCCGTAACGTTTCAGAGCATCAAATAATTCTTCATCACTCTCAGTGTCAGTTAAACCACTGATTATTACGGAGTTTGGGATAATAATCCCCTCAGCTTCAATAATCTCCATTATAGGTGCTTGTTTGAGAACAAAAGAAAAAGACCTAAAATGTTCCTGTTTAATGTGCAGCTGTTAGTTCTCAGCAACAGCGCCACCTCCTGGCTGGCTCGCCATAATTTATGTAACAGGTGTTTAAAGAATTTAACAAATAATTAATTAAATGAATTGCTGTTGGTGCAAATAGGTTTATCAGAAGATTCTAAGAGTCGTAAAGGAGGTAGCGGGTTGTAGTGAGAAACAACAGACAACACAAGTTAGATGCAAGCTGGTATGTAATTAGATTTCCAGTGAGAATTATAATCAGGTTAAATACAATATCAGGCAATGATACAAATCTCAAGCATGAAAATCCCCTCGAGAGTGCACTCTTCTTTTACCCCAGAAAACAGAAAAGTATTGTACAGACTAGTAAATGAAATGACAAAAAGAAATAAAATAAACAAAAATACTCAAAGGAATGGTGTCTTTTTTCCTTTTAAAACACCTTTCTCAAAATATATCACATATCAATTTCAATCAACTTATGGCTATGGGTAACCATACACCAATAAGAGTGTTCAATGCTATTCAAAGCATGGATCAGTTTCCTGTCAATCCCTGTATTTGTCAATCTAAAAAAAAAAAGTATTCAATAGTCTCTAATAGGAATTGTCTTACTTAAAGCAAGACTGGAGAATGAAAGAAAGGATATTGTCCTCTTCTTTATGAATTGTAGTCTTTTCCTCTCTGTAGCAGATTCGGGTGGCTCGCCATCAAACGTGAATTTCACAGGATATCGCAGAAGATCACAATCCAGAACCAAGGAAAAAAAATAGAAGTACAAGGAAGAAGAGAAAAAAAAAGAAAGGGACAAAAAAACCTGGCCTCTAGAACAATCCTATCTGTATTCCTCACACAGGCGCATGTGACCAATAATGGCGCCGGTGAACTTCTATATTTAGCGTCTTTTGCTTTCACCCAAGCACGTCTCACAGGCACGCGTCGGCCAGCAATGGCGTTGGTGAACGATGAATACCCACACGATTCACTCTAAGCCTGGAGTGAAATGTGACTCAACATTCACTCGGCTTCTCCATACGCTGCTTGGTATTAAATTTATCAAATTAAAGGTTTTCTACTTTTCTTCAATTATACACTTCTAGTTTTGATCGCAGAGATCGACTCGCGTCTTCTCTCCTCTATGCTCAGCTCTCTTCTCGTTACGCAGGCGCGTCCAACCACACACACACAGCGCGTGATGACGGAGCTCGCTCATTGGTCAATCACCAATCAAATAGTAATAACTTAAAACGTCAACTGTTTGAGTTAAATCATTTTTTTCTTTTTATAATACATCACTTTTCAACTTTTATTAAGGGACAATCATGTAACTAAATTGTCTAAATAAAATAATTAACTTCATTTAATCTGTGTTACATAAACATATAAATAAAAACATTATTCTGTTTACATGTCATTTTGTGTGTGCATATTGGAAAATATTTAATCATTTAAGAGATAAAGTTAACAAGTAACCAAACAAATGGAAATTGGGAATAAGATTTTGTATGCAAAGAAAACCCGAGAAATGACCCTGGAAGAACAAAAAGCTTAAGAAAATGTATGCTGAAATCTAAAAGAAGGAGAAGTAGGATGTGAGTCAAACAAAAAATCTAAACTGATACAGTGAAATAGTAGCCTAAGGGTACAACCTCAAATAAATACTGCCTCACTTAACTGGTAATAAACATTCATTGTTTTCATGCAATACAGAGTACAGCTGGGAGTACAAACATGTTATTAAGGCTAAATAATTACATTTCATTAGGATTAAATGCCTGAAGACACTGCATTAAAACCAAATCAAAGAAAAGACCACCAAAACATTGGTGTCGTTTATACCAGAAACCTCCCTCTCAATTTCAGCCACTCTACCTGCCCCCATCCCCCACACCCCCCACCCAAAAAAACCCCCAAAACAACCAAAAATAAATAAATAAATAAAAAACAATGCATCTGAAAGTCCTTGTGTGCTTTAAAATCCAGTCACCTTTTTACAATCTGCACTTGAGATTCAATTAAAATTGAAGCGGCGAGAAGGCTGGTGGCAGTGGCGGTGTGGAGGCAGGAGCCTGAATCCTTTGCTGGGTAATTACACAAGGTTGTGTCAGGAGAGGGGAAGCTTCGGAGAAGCAGGGACAGGTGCGGAGAGAGCCAGCATGGTGTACTGACAGTAATTGCTCTTCTTAAGAGAAAGAAACACAGGAGAACATGTGTAACCATGAGAGAAACACGAGCAGTCCAGATGTAGAAAGGATGGATAAGGCTTGCTCTGAAATACATCTGGAACCAGACCAATTAGGTAGGTTTCATGGTGGTTGTGTATTGGGTGAGATGAGCTTTCTACAAAAGAGATGGAAGGATCTCATTGAAAAATGTTCTTCACCAGGTGCTCAAAAAGCAATTTTTGTGGTGTAAGCGTAGGTGTGTGGTTTATTTATGGGATAGAATGAGATCTTCATACTAATACAGTAGTGTGTGTGTGTATTTGGATCTCATCCACCATTCAACACTTTCCCTAGCAGCTCTTTGTAAAAGAACACCCTCCTCAGAATAGTGTGCCGTCAGCTGAATGCAAGAGAGCAATGGGAGATGTGTTATCCAGTGTTATATTAGAATGGCAGATCTGTACTCAAACAGTGAGCCAAACTGCACAACAAGCAAAGAGCTTCTCCTGATCTCATTTTAATGACATATGCTCTGCTGTTACGGTAAGCCACAGGAGTCACAAATACTCTCTGTGAGTTTTGAGAAGACCATTAAAAGTCATTGAAATTGAAATAAGTCACTGGGAGTCACTCCAGAGTTAAGCCCAATTTATAGTTCTGCATCGAACCTATGCCGTACCTTATGCATAGATACTCACTCTATGCTGTAGCCTGATGTGTACCTCTCTAAGAATCTAACAGCGCATAACTTTGATATTTATTTGCCGCTGTCACGGCTATAATGCTCCTCTGACAAGCCGCTTCTTCTTCGTCTTTTGCATTGATAATGTGGGTTACACCAGCAACATGTCTGTGTACACTGCAGAATAGCAGTTTGCATGTACTGCATGTCAACGTGGACAATTTCTTAATATAGATTAAGAAACATTTTTGTATTATTATCTTAACAGTTACCCTGCTTAAATTTTTGGTGGGGGGTGGGGTGGTAGTGCATGCATACCAGCACATGAGCTTCGAAAGCTAAGTTAGCAAATAAATCAAATCAGAATTGAAAATAAACAAACAAATAAACAAATAAATATTTTTTCTAGTATAATAAGCCAGGACCTTGAGAGGAAGACAAGACTGTTTAATTACAATCTATTTTCAAATACTAAGCAAATATGTTTATATTAAACTCTCAATGACTTCAGTGTTCTGTCTGCTTTTTTAAAGTTGCATGTATTAATTTAGTAGTTGCTTTTGTTCAAAGTGACTTGCAAATGAGGAATGCTAAAAATTACATTTTGGAGGTAACACCATTTCTCTGAGGTGCAGGATCCAAGTTGATGGCATTCACCTACTAACCATTTGGATGGAGCACAGGTTTTTAGTGTGTGTAGGGAGAAGGCCGCAGATCTGGCGGCTGTTCTATGTGCAAATATCTCTAATTTGATGCTGGCATCTACTGCCAAGGCATTAGAGTGATATGAAGAAAAGTGTAATGTGGACTCTCTCAGGTTCACTGATGACCAAACACAACACTGTGGTCTGGATCTGCATCAAGCTATTGTACCTTAAGGGGCTGATCACACTTTTTTTTTTTTTTTTTGACAAAATACAATTGTACAAAACTTAAATTGTACTTAAAAAGCAGTTCAGTGGATCCCAAATGCATGTTCTGTGTGAACTGGGCATAAGTCCTTCAAATGTCCTTGCCATGTGAGTATTCTGCTGATGAAGAACAGTGTCTTCTGCCGCTCTAATTACCCCATACTAATTAACTCACACGCTGTTTCAACCACTCAAAGTCATTGTGTCTCATGTGAAATCATTCTATAAAATCTTCCACACAAGCTCCACAAAATAATTATACAGTAAGAGCATGTAAATCATTACTATTTGTCACTTTAGCATTTATCTCGGTACTTATGTAAATAATGTATGCTGCAAATACCATATTATGAAATGTTACTGAACTGTACTGATGAAAATGTTGAGAAATTTGAAATGGAAAGTTTGTAAAACCAACATTTAAAATGATGCAAAGTGTAAAAACAAATGTCACTGTCGGGCGGAATCCTTGCATCTCCAAAACCATTATTTTTCAGGAAATAAAAAAAAAACATTCAACATTGTATTGTTAAAGTTGGTATTATACCTTATATTGCTATCATATACTGTTGTGTACCAACATTAACACAACGTTTCCCCAAAATCATGTTTTATTGGAGATACAAGTTTTATGACTTGGGAGGAGGGAGATACGAGTTTACGCTGTCATTGATAAGAATGATACAGACGTTGCTGCTGCAAGCAGTGTTCATCAAAGTCTGCAGTCACGTTGAGCCTTTTGACAGAGACAAGGCTTTACGAGCTAATCTAAGCAAATTATTGTGGTTACATACATCTTCCTAAACTCTATTTTAAACGTTAGAGCTATGAGTGATGCAATACCAAAATAAACGATAAACTGACTAGGCTGTCTAATAGACGGAAATTAATCTGCACACAAAAAAAATGGCGATCTCGTTGAACCTTTTGACATGAGAAAAGGCTTCAATAATTAACAAAAGTTAACGGCTGTGGTTACATACATCTTCCTAAACTCTATCTTAAAGGTTTGAGAGCTATAAGTGATGCAATACAGAAAAAAAAATCGATGAGCTGATTAAGATGTCTATTAGACAGAAATTAGCCTAATCTGCTCGCAAACTTACCTTCGATGCTCACAGGCTTCCTTCTGCACTGAAGCATTACATCTATCGATTTTTAACAAAACAGGTCTAATCAAATGTATCTAATCTAACTATTTTCACTCGTCACATGCATAATAAGCCTAGTAATAAGTAGATATTTGAAATACACCAATAACTGATATCATAGTGTAACACAGATAACATTGCCATCATATTGACGGTGTTAATATTGCATCTTATATTAAGCTAGCGAAGTAAATTGTCATAAAAGCTGTGAAAGTCCTTTGGGATGACTTTCCTCAGGTCTTGGAGGTGTTTGAATTACGGCTCTTTGATCTTCAGGCGGTCTGAATAAAGGCCGCATCTGACAGAGTTCCTCTAAGGAGACACACATGGTTGCTGCAAAAAAATACAAATTAATAAAAGTCAAATGATAATTTCCCTAAATTATACGGCATGTTTACGTATGATAACGAGGCAAGAAGCCAGCTAGCTTGCTTACTGTGATGAACATGACGGCAAAGGCAGCTACTTGTTGAACATGATGGCAAGCCTTGACATCGTAAGCTACAATCTGTTTTATCTGCAATGCACAGGGTTTAGTCCGCATTGCAGAGGATTGTTTTGCAGAGGATTTGAGTTCCAATCCTCAGACGAACACTAGAACTAGCAGGGGTCAATATTTTTTTAAGCCCCACAAAAGTCACGTTAGCTATCTTAACAATCATGATGACAAACCAATGCATAGTGGCTAACTGCAATTTTAGTGCATTAAATTCATTATCCTCATCAGAAACAAAACCATGGAAGGTTTCCGTCAACAAGATAGCTACAGTCCAATGCTAGACCTAGCAGAAAGAAAAATCTAGCATCCTCAGAAAAAACACATGACTGTTATTATATAATTCATATAACTGAATAATGAATAACCATTGTTTTGAGGACATTTAACTTTTGATTTGCGACTCTCAGTCTTGATTATGTAGCGAAGCTCCCGCTGAGTGAAGAGGTGGAGTCACAAGACTTCCCAGACAGTTGAAGTGTCCAATGGAGTTTGCGAGATTTGCTCTCAAGCTATTCTTAAGACTTTAGATTGGTTAATAATTTGTAAAATTAACATGACTGACCAATAGCATTGATTTATGTAAAAATATGAAATTTACAAAATTTGGACATAGGAGGTTTCTGCCCGACAGCGACGCAAAGTTATTTAGGTCTATAAAATTCAGTAAATCAAATACCGACAAATACACCGACAGATAGATACTTTGTATAGATTTATACATAGAGAGACAGACAGATCTATACTCTCAGATAGACAGACAGACGAATAGACAGCTTTACAAACAGATAGACAGACAGGCAGGAGGTACTGTGCTCAAGTAATATGGCACATATGACCTTTGCCCTTTTATATGTAGCTAACGAGATAATACGTGGGAAAATAAGGTGTTTGCGGGAAGAGCTAAATAACCTTTGGAGGGGAAAGTGGGAATATCTTAATGAGTGAAATATGATGTGGTCTGTTGCCAGTAGCTCTGGGTGAGACAGACAGCAATATAAACAAGTGAATGATGAAAAGATGAAAAGGAAAAGTGTGACTGCTGTGGGTGTGAACATCACAACAGACAGAGGGATGGGGAGCTTTTTTTAAACTTCTCTTGCCATTTAATCTGTGTCAAATCAGAAGTGCCAGAGTGCCATTCAGAAACTAGGTTTAGAAAGTTTGAACATTTGAATCAATGCTTTGAAGAGCCAGGCTTTGAAAAGCTGTGAGGCACGAACAGTTTTAGGATTTCAGATGTGAATATGTTTGAACACAAAGACGTGTGCTCTAAGGACTCTAGGAGTGTGTCTCTTCAGCAAATACAGCAAACGGGACCATCCCTCCTCAAACGAGCTTATTTTCCCCCTCTACACTGACAGTGATGCCTCTTAGTACAAAAAGAAGATCATTGGCTTATCCTTCAAGACTGAAGTAACAGCAAACACTCAGCAGCCCAGTCCTCACAAAAGGACAGGTCTTACATGAGCAAATCAATATGTCAGTGCTGGGCCGGTAAAGCACTAGGGTTTGGTTCTGCTTGTCTGTCCAAACGCCGTTTAGTATTGACCTTGTCAAGTACTGTGGTCAATGGTCAAAAGGGACTGATTATGTTCACCTGTGTATTTCAATTACACATCTGTGCACAGTTGCAAACACACACCCTTTCACACACGCTTTCCATAGTTCTAAGCCTAAAACATTAAGCCTTTCTGAAACATCTCATTTTAATCTAAGCTGCAGGCTTCCACTCCCGTTTTTTTGTAAGCGTTTTTTTTTTTTTTTTTTTTTTTTTTTTTTTTTTTTTTGCCATAAGTGGAATCTGTAGGATGGCTTAATATTGCCAGCTGAACTCAGAACCTTATAAATGCAAAAGTACACATTATTCATGATTTCATGAAATACTCATTGCGAGATTAAACAAGTGGTTTTTGCTCATGCACACACTGACAGTTTCTTCTAGCAAAGAGAGGGTTAAACCACAGTATCATTATCTATTCCCCCTTAGAGCTCTGAATGAGAGATCAGACAACCCAAGCTGTGCCGTGGATCTTCACTTAACTCAAATGTTGCATCATAAAGGATGCTGAAGGTTAGATTGCTCTTTTGTGTTTGTTTGCTTTGAACATCTGGGTGAGTCGGTTTTAATGGCTTTTTGTGATGAAGATAGTTATACTCAGTTCTGGTATCTCTAATCTTTGAAGGAGTACTTCAACCAAAAATTATTTAATTGATTCACTCATTTTGTTCCAAAACTTTAAGATGCTCTTTCTTCTGTAGACAACAGAAAGAGCTTTTCTTTTTCAAATAATTATATTTAATGGTCAAGTAACTGACCATCTCAAGAAATTACAAAAAGCAAATTAAAAGTACCATTAACAGTCATTTATATAATCAGTATTCAAAGTATATAATATGACTTCCAGAAAAACTGACTTTTTAAAAATACACTTTCTATAGGTTGCAACATTTTGAGGTTCATCTTATGCTAAATTGCATTTTCCAGCGTTTGTGATACATCTGGGGCATTTATATCTACCATAAATTATCTAATAATAGCAATAATGAATCATGTACCATCCGTCAATTATTATGTAACTCTTTACAAATTTCATAATCACAGGAAGAAGGAGACAATTAAAATTAAACCTTAATAATAAAATAAAGACAAAACAGCGTGACAGCCCCTCGCAGACGACTGTCATGCACAAACAAAAACCAAACATGAACTAAAGCCTGGTCCTCTCTCGTCCTTCACTGTCGTTGCTCCTCTTTTGTATCCTTCCAATCTCCTCCGTGGGACATGGAGTGGAGCAGGTGTCGCTCATTTCCCAATCACTCCTCCAGCCTCGCTCCGTTCCCACAGCCCTCTGCCCTGCCCCACTTGTCACATACCCCCATCGCCCCTCGCAGGCCGGGGTACCCACGCCACGAGACTTCGCTCTGCGATCAAGGCATCTTCTCACTCAAAATATCTGCACACTCAATTTTGGTGCAACTAGTTACAAAGCATACGGGACTCAATTATACTCGGCATCATTACAAATAGAGGTTCCATAACATAATAGAAGAACAATTTATGGTTCCCCAATGCAACTTTGAACAGTTCTTAAATAAACCATTATTATTAAATCTGAAGAACCTTCTTGTTACAGTGCAGTGAAACTGTTCCATTGATGCTCATGGTTCTTCATGGAACCACAGATGCCAAATAACTTTTATTTTCTAAGATACAATTTTTAATATATGTAAATGCTTCATGAAAGGCAAGACACTTTCAAACACTTCAGAATCCTTGTAATATGTACATAAGTTGAATAGACAATATTTGAGGTGCTATTTCTCATTTTTGGAGCTTTACAGCCTATTGAAAGGAAAACTGCAACATCACAGTTCTACAAAGGACTTTCACATACCTGTTAAACTACAGTATATCTGTTAAAGGCACATATTTGTTGTGTTCTTTCCCCACCTGTGTCACCTTCCACAGAGACAAGGGCACAAGGAGACAGTGAACCTACTCTGGTTGCAGCTTGGTAACTATAGTTAGGTGACAGATGGGCGCAGACGACCTTGCCAGACTGGGTTCCGGTTCAGGATGCCACATATCCAGTTGCAACACATGCGCCGGCAGGTATGTAATGGAATTCTGTGATAGCTTTGTTGAGATTTTAGGTTCAGTTACCCTTATTGAATGCCGATGGAAAATAAAGCCCCCAGAAAGTACAAGAATGAGAATATACATAAATATATTTTGAACCTCTCTCCTCTCTCTCTCTCTGCATGAGTGTGTGACGACCAACAAGTAACAGCAGACAGCAGAATCCTTATTGATCTGTTCTGTGGCAGTGAAATAGCCCCTGTCAGCACTAAATCCCTCTCCCTGTCACTCTTACCTTGGACACGCAGTCCCTCCAGTCACTCCCTCAGGAATATTCATGAGTGTACGAGAGACTACCCGCATTCCAACGCATCCAACATCACCTTTTATTATCAGGGAGAACCAAACACTTTCACAGGGAGAAAAAGGAATCCTAAAATGGGCTTCAGTGGCTCCTTAAATGTATTTAGACATATGCCAAGCTTAATACTGAATGCACTTAACTGCATTAGACATAAAATAAATGCAAGAAATAACTAATTAATGTTTTGCTTGAAAAGTTATTTTGTGCTATCTTTATTTTAAAACAAATACTATTTGGTTTGATATTTTGTTTGTCTACTGTAATAACATTCATGTGGATTAAGTGTCCAAATACATTTTGCAGCCACCGTACATTTTAAGTTCATTAGTGCCTGTGAAATCTGTGCCTGTGGCAAATCTAATGTTATTTACACTAAAAAATATATTTTTTAATTTCTTTTTTTCAGTAGAAAGAATCCTACTCATCTCTTGGTGGGCTGAGAATAACCACCATCATCTAAATATTGCATTCATGTAAAAAATACTTTATCTCCTGCCTTTTTGTGCTCATCATAATTCCAAATGAAAAACAAGGCATTGATGAAAGCCGATGTCTCCGGGCTCTCTCTTTCCCTCTCAAACCCTTTCCATCTCATTAAGTGGTGTAAAATCTTAACCAGCGGTAGTGGTACGGACTTGCAGATCTCAGGGGATGCGTGTGTGGGGCATGAGTCTCTTCTGTTGGGTATGAACAATCAGGCAGGAAGTAAATGCAGCAAAGGATACAGGGAGAGATTAATTGTATAGACCTACTGGATTAAGCTGTATCATTGCCATTAATCAATTTGAAATATGATCAGATATTGCTTTTTAACGATTTGTGTACAAATACACCAGTGATGTATTCCAGATCAGTCACTCAACAGCATACTGAACATTATTTGTGATTAATTAACAATAAATGAGATTATGTAAAGTAGTTCCTTCTTTAAAAATGTCTCAGTTTTGTCCAAAATATTCCAATAACATATGCAAATACTGAACTAGCAATTTCAATTGCCTGATTTGTGTTGTCTGCTCCAGCATTAAAATGAATGACCCATTCAGGATGTGATGTTGAATCCAAAACACCATGGGTGATCATCTTTAGTTCGTACCCATAATTCTTTACGACCATCCTCCTTACATATTATTGTATTTGACGACAACAAAATTCAACATGGCTGACAAAATTTATGAAGCAACTTTTTTTTCTTTTTTTTTAAGTATAAAAAAATATATTCCATTTCTGTTTTTGACAATTTCTACAACCATTATAATAATAATGCAACCAACTCAAGCATATTTTAATGAAACAATGCATAACCACTGACACCTATCCATCTATTTGGAGATGATTATTCATATTGTAATTCCATCTTGTACCACTAGTGGTGCAGAAAACACTTCTCAGGAGATTATTTTTATTAAGAAATCTCAAGAATATTCAAACTGAAGGCTTTGTGAAGAGCTAAATTGGTGAGTCGGAACCTGTTGAAAGAAGTGAGGAGGTGTTGAGTTTGCTACCAGGGTCTAAAAGATAGCAAGCCTTGCAGGTTTGTGACAGGTGTTGCATGATATTGACTCTGAGCTGTCATTAGAAATGTCATGGGCAGAAGTGATGGTGTACTTTTCACTCATAGTAATGTACTACATATTATATGATAATTTTCTGTTTAAATATAATTAGACAAAAGACATAACATGCTCAGAAATGATGGAAAAAACATTAAAATAAAATAGATTAAAAGTGCTGTAAGCTATTTCTTACGGAATGACACTCAGAAAATATCTTATTCTTCAGACAGGAGCCATTGAATTAGGTTTCCTGAAATATCACACCTGTCCCTGTGACAATACGAGGCTCTGTAAACTGCAGAAAAGAAGAACTGCTATCTTGTCTTCAGTAGGTTTGTCAAATAAGAAAATAAAAACCTTGAGGTTCTTTCAGGTCGATTTATTTTGTTGCTTTACTACAGGCTATTTTTTTTAATAAACACTGTATCCGTGTTGTCTAAGGAATAAATAAGCTACATAAATACGGTCTCTAGATATTTGGGACCTTATCTTTGACTAAAATCTTTTTTTCCCAACCCAATCATCTCACACAGAGCTGCTTCCATTCACCATGCTGATATCGGATTCTTTTGTATTCTGTGTATTTGAAAACATTAAGATCCTATCTGACAGCTGCTCCCATTTGAATGCTTCATTATTCAATACCCAAAGCAAACAATTCACAGTGCGAAGCCAAACAAACTCGGGATTCTCTAAATCATGTCTCGATGTAAACATGTCGAGCACTGACAGATATCCACCAGATGGACTCAGCCATGCTTCACGTTTTCTGCTTCAAAAGAAGTTGTCTAGTTTCAGAGAAATTAGAGCCAGGGGTTGAAGGGTTCAGGTCTACTCATCCATGTGAACACATGACCAAAGATGCCTCAGCCTTTACAGACTGTTGTACAAATAAATGAAAATCTTAGATCCATTGTTGCTTGCAAGGACTAAAATATTGAACGGGCCTTTTTTCCCCAAAATTCAGAAAGACAGGAGAGAAAGGAAAGGAGTGGGAAAAAAACTCCATTAAGCTCAATCACAGTATTAAAATTTAAATAGCCGGCAACTGCACAGTCCCCAAAACCAGCTAACTGCGGAAATATGGCTGTATATTGAGACTGCAGACAGTCTGCGCACTGCTGACATTTCAGACACTCTTCAAAATGACAGCATAAACATGAAAGGTACAAATAAAAGAAATGAGGCAAGGTGTAAGGTCAGTGGAGTTAAGGTAGGCAGACGCAAGACGTTGAAAAGAACAAATATGCTGAACATTACAACACAAGGAAACACAACAAATGCTTCTGAACTTAATTTTTCACTTTACGCTAAGTAGCCGCACTGACTCTAAAGACATTATGATGAAGTCTACTACAAATTAAACATTTTAGTTTACAAATGTGTAATCACCCACAGATCCTGAAAGTAATTTCGAAGATCCATTGTTTGCAGTTGGTTTGCTTTTGACCATGTGGACTAACAAAAAAATGCTCTTTTTTTGTTTAATGAATGTAATGGAAATTTGTCACTTTTTATCACATTCTTCCACATTTCAAATTATTATTTTTTTCATGACTAAACAAAATAAAAGGGTAATAATATAAAATAAATAAATACAGTTCAATATCATTGGCAAACAAATATGCAAACCTTTATTAATATTTGCCTTTATTACCTTTATTACAATAACTGATAAATAATTTTCACACAAATGCTTGAAATGTATGATTATTAGTTTTAAAATGTAATTCATGTTTATCTAATGGATTATCAGATTTTAAGAGTAAGTATCAAAATGTAATTATGAATGTTTTGCAAAATGTTTCCCAGTGAATTTCAATGTGACCTTGAAAAACACAAAAATGCATGAAGAAACACCCTCACACTGTGAATGTTGGAATGGCAGCTGTATTTGCTAACTGGTATGACTTCGAACTATCCAAATTCATACACCAGCTTTACAATTGAAATACAAAATGATGGTGCCACGTTCTCAAACTTCAAAGAAGTTAGTTACAGACACAATGTTACTCCTGTTTAAAAAAAAGAATTGTTGATAACAGCAGCAATTTAAGACTAACAACTGCTGTGGAGCCAGCAACTGCTCAAACGCACCTGTAGTTAGTCCTGTATGCATTTAATCACATTAGATTTAAAATGAACATAACCCTGCACAGCCTATAATAAGTAGGTCACAGAGAGTTCTGTGTGTGGCAGATCTAGGCTGAGCATCCAGCTCTAATTGGATTGGAGGCTTTAGGTTAAACCTCTGGCACCGTCAAGCTCAAGGTAAATGACTCCCATAATCTCCCGCTGGTGAACAGTCCCCGTGTCAATCAGTGACCTCAACCCAGTCTATAAATGACAGCATTAGGAATATTGTGACTCCTTGAGCTAGTCATGTGTGATTACGGTTTATTAGACTGTTGTCCTAATCGTGACCTACAGCTCAAAGAATCTGTCACATTGGTGAGCTTCACGCACAAAACAACCGGTTCTGCATGAAAGTTTTTGTCACAACATATTTCTACCGAACCTTCCCACTCCCCAGACCCCTCCAAAAAACATTTACAATAATACATAAACGCGCATAAACACGTACTCAAATGCCTGCTCGTTTTTCCGCACGCCACATTAAAGCTGATGGCTGGCAGTTTCAAGGGCATTATTAGATGCAGTGAATGGGTTATAATGCGCATCAGGCTGATCCGGAGAAGACACGTCATTTGTCCGAGTGACAGGTACAAGCATCCCCTACAAACCAATCAGCACTTCAATATGAAGCCCATGTTTCATTGTATAACAAAACCCTCAGGATCTACTCAAGACTACTCCATTAATGAGAGGAAGTCACAAAACTTGCGTAAAATGACTTTTTCAATTGAGGCGCAGAGAACATTACTGTTAACACTTTTCGAGGTAATGAGGTGCCAAAGATTTTATGAATTAAAAATGGTCCTTTTTGCTAGAGAGTAGAAAGAAAGTAGCCCTTAGAGAGGAGAGACATAAACACACTTAACCTGACTGTATACAGTAGATAGGAATTTGAAACTGGTTCAAGACTGGTGGAGAGGATGTGGTCATACCATTGTTGATCCTCACTAGCTAAGAGTATCAATTAACAAAACACAGATGGAACACTCCTGTGGTGTCCCTGCTAGTAGCTTTTATTTATTTGAGTTTAGTTTGGCAAGCATTCTGTGACTGGTGAGAGTGACTGTTGTCAAGGCAATGGATTTGGGGTTGAGCCAGACACCCAACCAGGGAACCATCTTAAACGGAATACTCCTGAATAAAGCAAACCTATCCAAGTACGGATTTTAAAACAACATTTAATGGATGTCTGAAGATGGATTGATGTACAAAAAAAACAAAAAAAAAAAACACTGTTGAGTGTATGAGTAGCACTGCAATGGTTTAGCACTTCACTCCATCCCAGTGATCTACAGTATTGACTGAAGACAAGCACCACTTACAAAGGACATGATCTAATATATATATGTTATTGCTTACAGGGTATCACATCATTAGTTTAGCAAAGTTAAACTCCAGGTGGAATGAGTTGTGTCTGTGTGCTATGCAGAATTTATATCTATGTAGACCAAAACATCCACTTAAAGATAAAATTTGTAAGATATTTGCAGTAAAATGTCCAAAAACCACAAGGCTAGTGTTATATATTTTGTCCAGCTGATTACTAATAATATCTCTAATGGTTTCAACTACTTGTAAATCATGAGAAAATTCCCATTCTAAACGGTGACATGGAGCAGTGCAGTCGCCTGTCAATGACGTTAGTTCCCCTTAGTTACCACCTTTATTGACGTAGAAACCACATGACAACAGTGTCGTGGACAAATGCGGAAGTAGTGTCTAGCGTTCATTAAAACACTAGCTTGCTTCAAGCAGTTCCTTATTTACTTCTTCTTGCACATTTTATGGTGGATTGTGTTACTCATGGAACATAATTACTGTTTACCGTCTGCCACTGGTTCTGTCGACAAGGACAGCTCCTGTAAACGTAAGCTTACGGGCCAACCAAATGACCCAAGAGTTTGGGGCCAAGAGGAGAGAAAGAGCGTATCTTTACAGAAAATGTATGCTTTTATAATGATCAACAAGATTAGTAACATGGGGCATACATGCCAAACGCGGGCATCGCGTCTCTAGAACCGGGCAAGGATGAGTCTGATTGCGTCTTTGCATTGACTTTGTATGTAATCTTCTCGCGCAAACCATTGAACTCGTGTTTGCTATGTTTGCCCAATTACTGTGTTAAAAGACAACAAATCTCATCATTCCACGCTCCTTCTTAACGTCATCAAATCACACGATTGTTATTGTTTTGGTTAGTGCGCCCTCTAGTGGCAACCTGTACCTTTAAACTTCACATCTGGTTCTACCTCTGGAGCAGCAGATCTATTGTTGTGTAGGCTACTCTGTGAGTGGACCCTAATGAAAAGGCTGGCAAATCACTGGACTTTACACACAGATAAAGCTCTCCTGCTGTGGACGTATCCTGCTGGGGTCACAGGTCCGAACACAAGGAAAAATCCATCCATGGCTGTCTATATTAAATAAATACATTTCTGTTACTAGGGTGTTAATTTTATGAAATAAAAAAAAGTTATGAATAACCACATAACTTATGAAAAGTTATGAATTAAGCATTTAGGATGTTGAGGGAAACAAACAAACAAACAAAATGTTTGATTTGTAATTGTTAAGAATTCATTTGGACAACTCCAAAGGCAATTTTCTCAGTATTTAGATTTTTATGCGCCCTCAGATTCCATAGTTGTACCTCTGCCAAATTGTGTCAGATCCTAATAAACCATACATCAATGGAAAGCTTATTCATTAAGTTTTCAAATGTGTATAAATCTAAATTTCGAGAAATTGACATTTAATACTGGTTTTGTGTTCCATGGTCACATTTGGTTTGCAAACACTTTAAACAAATAAGGTGTTTTTGACACGCGTATTCCTTTTACATAATAGCAGTTAAATATTTCTTGTAAATCTTAACTTATAACATTAATGTAATTAAATATAAAACAAACTATTTGTCACTGCCATGGCAATTAACATTATTATAGAAAATATTTTATGGTTTGTTACAGAAAAACAAGTTATGCTCATAGTCCAGAGCCTCGGGCATAACATTTTAACAGGTGCCTTCCTATTAGAGACCTGCACGATTGCAGGACCCATCGCTGCAGAGTGCGGCGTGGGACAACACTTGATGTGTGGACAGAGACTCTAATGATGCAGGAGAATAATTAGGGCTGCGCTCACACTACGAATTCTTAACCGTGCCGGAGCGCGTTTGACCTCCAAAGCCTGGTTTGTTTGAGTAGTGTGATCGCTCCATTTAGCAATCTCTGGTTCGGTTGGAAGAGGCGGGCAAGAGTGTGGTTCAGTTATATATAGTTCAGTAAATGTGAGCGCTATCCACACCGGAGCGCAGATCTTCTGATATGTGGTACATTATTGCGTGAACATTTCACAATGGGGCCGTGTGTTACCGCGTCCCATACAACTCAAAGTAATAAACCACAAAGTTAACAAAACAATGCACTCCATTGTGCCGAACAAGTGCTTCTCTGCTGTCTTCACATGCTATCGGAAACTTCCTATTTCCCATTTATGAAGTCATGATTGCGAGCTCGTTGCATTATTTTCTATAAAAAAAATAACAGTGGATAGTGGTTTGTGAATGTTGATGCTTAGGCTAAATAATCTGATCGGGAGCCTTCCCACCTGTGACCCATGATTTGTCTGTAGGCCTGTGTGTATTTAGAGCCAACGAGCAATGAACTTTCATAACAATAAAAAAAAAAACATTTAATTACAAATAATTATCGCCTTTAATCAATTAATGTGTTAACGTGATAATAGCGCATTAACTGGCCCAGCCCTAATCATAACAATACTAATAAAATATATAAATATCTATATAATATTCATTTATATTTTTTTTTACAAAGACATGGAAGATGGGTTGAGAAAACTATATTTCAAGAGAAATGCAGTAATGTAAAATATTATTATAATTTGTTTTTGTTTATTTTGTTCTTGCATTCGGCAAGTGCAGGCATGGATATTCACTGACACTGATATTCAGAATGTCTGCAATCTGTTATAAGAATTTGTTTATTATTACACTTTTCACAGATGAAGGGACTTATATTATAATCTAATGGCGTGTATTCATATTCAGAAAGATTTGTCTGATAATCTAATTTTCCCATTTTTTCATTTGTTTTTTTTTTTTTCATTGTGCATCTGCATTCCTTAAAATAACTTTTTTTTTAAATGATTAATAATAGGTCCAATCTTGTTTAAATGTTGTCTTATATGTTGCGCATTAGTTCTGGTCACCTAGTTCTGCCTATTATGGCAGTTATATGCAATTCTACCTCAGAATAACATTTGGTGTGATAAGACTCTGATTGTTCTCAGGCTTCTCAGGCTGCTTAACATAATAGTCTGGACAATGTGGCCCAAATAAATTCCCCACTCCTGATTTCATCACTGACTTTGTTGTCTTGGCCTTTTTTGAGCTGTTCAAAGACTAAATCAATTCCCATTTTTTAAATAATAATGATACTGCAATAACATATTTTAATTTTATGGTATGAATCATTTTGAAATGAATTTTTTATAATTCTAGAATACTTACCACCACCACTCCTGGCAGTGGTGCACAGGAAGTTTATTTCAATGCAGAACTGCCCCATGGGGACTACACTGAGATTGAGTGAGGGTGAGTGCCCGAGAGTGTGTGCGCATACATACACGGTGACATGTCTCTCTTCCTTACTGACACTTCTATAGAAGACATGGTGGGCCATACTAAAGCAAACTCTACAAGATCTGAATGTCACTAGATACTGCCTGTCAAGGTGAATCCAGAATTTTCTGGAACACAAGGGATTTATAAAGACATGGTGCTGTAACTCAAGGACTTAAAAATCACCCAACAGAAACTTGTTAGATCTCATCTCAGGTTTTGAAGATATCTACTCAATCTGCTTGAATCCCCCAACAACAGGATTTACTGCTGATAAGGGAACACAATAAGCTTGGTCAGTTATATGAGGGCTTTGTGTTGTCAAACACCATGAGCACTGAAATGAAAAACAGTGTTCTTAAAGCTACCCATTGCAGTCATCTAATGGGACTCGCTACTGCAGGAGGGATCTAATACAGTATACCATAAATCCAGTTATTGTTTCTCAAGATGTAGCTACATTAGTCAAAATTTGCAGACAAAATGTTCAGTATCCATTTTAAATAATGTACAAATGTATGAAGCACAGTACACACATAAGTCACTTAAAAACCAAGCAGCTTTCAGTTAGTATGTTAGTATTGTTTTTGCTGCCGCCATGTCATGGAGACGCTGTATGCTTTGTTGCAAAAGAAAAAATACTTTGTTTGGACTCCCCAAAGAGGCACAAATCAGTGGTTGTATTTTACATTGTTCCAGAACAGTAACAGAATTTGCCACTGATGATTCAAACACGAGTTTGAGCAGTGTAGAGTAATGCTTGTCATTTTTAGTTTCTCCAATCACAATTGCAGACAAATAGCTTTATGTTTACGTGGTGGGGTATGTGACTCAACATGTTAAAAGGCAATATATGTCAGTATAATCTGTAATTATGTCCCCACCGGATGTTTTTTTTTTTTTTTTTTTGTCTCATTGTGCCGGGAGATGGCATCACAATGACGGCATATTCAATGAAGATGCTCTGGATCGTGGTCCAATCAGAGCACACATCACTTTTCAGAATGATGAGATTTTTAAAAATCGGCATGTCTCAGAAAGGCGGGGCATAGAGGAGCAACAATAATGTACAGTATGTGGAAAATAATATGTTTTTTTTTTAACCTTAAACTGCATAAACACATTGCATTATACCAGATACCACAAATAATGTTCTTTTTAGCAACGTCATATGACCCATTTAATTTGCTGGGTGACAAGGAACATAATTATTATGACACATGATAACAACAGGCATCATGTATACATTGCAACTGCATGTGGTTATTCAGTATTGATTTTCTGATTCTGATAAATGCTTAATTTCATTATATATTAATTTCTATTTATAGCTGAAAACCACACGCAACCACAGAATTCCAAAAAACTTAAGCTGGTTTACAGGAAAAAAATCTAAATGTTGAACAGCAGCTATGCAGGGATTTAGCAGTGGTTAACATGGATTCAAAAATTATAAATTCCTCCATGCAAACAAACAAATGAGATTTCTTACAGGCATTAAATTACCACATGCGTTTCATAAAACAGTAGGCAATTTGGCTGTAAATTATCTCCTGGGTGGTGGGAGAAAAACACAGACATTTTCTATCTGGACAGCAATAAAATCAATGACTAGCATCTGTAAATGCTGAAACTGAAAGATGTCACCATATAAAACAATGACCACCTAAATGGGGCTTCAGTTTTGCTGTTTAATATCACATTCAAGTGTGCACAGAGGAAAAAAACAAGCATCAATCAATAGCAAATAACACTTGTGGACTGTGAAATCACTGTCATTATGGCAGGAAATGTGTGAATGGGATGAAGGTGGACATGTCTTGTGGTTTGTTTGCAAACATGTTGAAATCACAAATTATGTTTTAATATAACACCCACCGAATCAGCCTGGGTCACAACATACAAATATATTCTATGAATTTTTAAGTCGATCAGAAATTGGTGTTGGAAATGCAAATGGTGAATAACTGCATTGCTGTTGTTACTAAAAGAGGAGTCATTAATTACATTTTGACAAATAAATCGCCTCATTAAATATCGTTTTTGATCTAACAAAACAAGCTCAGTTTTTTTTAAAACATATTAACTTCACAAATGTTAAAGCTGGCAAACCATATTACTGAAATTATACAGCATATACAAAGTAACTCCAAAATCCCCAAACTTCCTCATTGTATAAAGAGTTTTTGAATTTCATGTTTGACAAGTGACCATTATTGCTTCACCTAAAGTATTAATTGTGGTTTATGCAACCATTACCAGCTATTCAAAAGCTACTTTTGATTGAGAATATGAATTAGCAGTTGCTCTTTCTTTTGAGCTGTCATTTCCATAAAGACTGACACATGACCATTAAAAGCCCATCTGCACCAAGGCTTCATATGGCTGTAATCTTGCACAAATTACTCCTAATGGTGAATCCACATCCTCACATTTCACCTCTGACACTCATGTCCTGTAGTTGTGTGAATTAATCTCATTTGAGCTCAGTCTGCCTGGCCATTTGAGGGCGAGACTCAGCTAGATTGGGTCAAAAATGTGTGTGTGTGCGTGTGTGTGTGTGTGTGTGTGTGTGTGTGTGTGTGTGTGTGTGCGAGCATGTGTGTGTGTGTGTGTGCGCATAAAAAGATTACAAAAATAAAAATCTCTCAATCCAATAAAAAAGGTAAAGCTACCATACTAATAAACATATAAATAATTAAACGTACATCTTTATATAATGCACAGCACATAAGGAGACAGTTGACTGAAGTACAGCAAACTGAGGTATTGTTAAACTTTCTTTAATTTTTGATCAGTGCTTAATGGGTCTTATGAGTTTGCATTGTTTAATTATCCTAATCTGATGAGTCAAAAAACGTGGCATCAATAAACATGAGATGCTCAGACTTGTTTAAAAATTGAACGCAAATTAATAAGTAAAGGTGAGAGAATTGAATTAGTGCTTCTGCAGCTTCCCAGAAGGAAGATGATTTGAATTGCAAAGTAAGTTATCTCCTAATCAAACCACTCAGCACTGCTGGCGAATCGTTGTTTGCCAGAAAGACACATGTCCACCTGGAGGGGAGTGGTTTTGTCCTGGATGATGCTAATGCTACTTCACTTAACCCCCCAAAAAACGTAATTTTTTAATGGCCATTTACATTTTTCATTATTTTTTCAAAGCAAAGATGAAGTACATATTAAAATGTATTATTCAAACAAAGTTAGGAAAATGGTTTATAGGTTATGAGGTAAACAGTGAACAGCTATTGATGTTATGTCTTTAAAGGGACAGTTCACCCAAAAAAAATTATTACCCCATGGTTACTCATCCTCAAGCCATCATAGGTGTATATGACTTTCTTGTTTCAGACTAGAGCTGGGCGATAATTCGATAAAGATAATTGTTGAGATATAATTGAATTTGATGAAACTATATGAGGAGTTCGATAAATTTTCGATATTAGTTTATGCGTCAAAAGCGGAACGAAACAACGAGACTCATTTAAATCAAGCTACATAGACTGTTTATCTGTGCGTATCAAAGTTCAAACTGCTGCATGGCATGAGCACACTAGTGCAGATATCACGCAGCCCTATTTCAGACAATAACAATCAGAGTTATATAAAAAAATATATGTCCTGGCTCTTCCAGGCTTTATAATGGCAGTGAATGGGTGTTGAGATTTTGAAGCCCAAAAAAGTGCATCCGTCTATTATAAGAATTGGTCTACACAGCTCTAAAGGGTTAATGAATGACTTCTGTGTGGAATAGATTTGCTTGTGTAAAAATAATAATAATTTAAAACTTTATAAGCCATAATCTCTAGCTTCTGCTAACTGTCATGTGTGCATTCAAGAGAAAGTGGTGATCCAGAGGATGACTTAAAGTGTAACACAAGCTCTAGTGAGAAGGGGGAAGTTTTGGCTCAATGGTTAGAGAGTCATATTCATAATCTAAAGGTTGATTAAGGCTTGAAAGAGCCAGGCTTTAATATATATATATATATATATATATATATATATATATATATATATATATATATCTCCCAGATTGTATTCATGTGAAAGAATAAAGTCATATAAAATGGCTTGAGAGTGAGTAAATCAATATATAATTTTCATTTTTGGGTGATCTATCACTATAATCTTTTGTCATACAACAATAAACTCATTCATTTCAATACAATGAAATTCATTATGCCATACTGAATATTAACATGGAGGAAAACAAGGTTGTGAGGGATAGGCCTCCAGTGTTTACAATGGCATGAGCTGTATAAAGGTCACAGACCACTGTTTAATGTGTTGTTAAACAACAGTACAGTCCATTGAACACACTGTACTTCTTTCACTCACAGCCTCTTATTCATCCCTGTCAGAAATTAAATATGGTGCTACACTGACTAAGGTCTATGCATTGCTCGCTCTACTAGACCAAAGCTATACTTGTTAAACACTCTTGGTGCTACTTTAGTTCTTCTGCTGCATATGAGCGATGAGCTTAATTGTTGAACATACAAATGGAAGCCAATTGAAATGTAAATTTTAAACTGGGGTGCAATTCTGCTGCTAAGAAGACATAAAGGAAAAGAAAACCCAGACAGCACTTTTTTTTTTCACACAAGGGCTATTTAGAGGCAACATGTAGCATCTTGGGTATTTATCACCTTAAAGATGGTACATAATGCCAAATTTGCCGTAATTGCATACCATAGTCCAAGACAAACCCAAGCTGGCGACACCACTGAGAGAAGCTAGGAGAGATTGCTTTTACAGCAGTTTGCTAATCTATTTCCCTGAGGGCTGTTGGAAAAGATAAGGATGTAGACACCAGCACTCTGCTGATTTACGGCAGCCAGCAGATGAATCCCTGCAGTAACGTCTGAGCTGGGGTCACCAGTGATAAACTCAGAGGTAAAATTATGGCATGGGGAGACATAACATTCTATATGGACAGAGGGCTGTTCGGAGGTTAGCTTAGGCCACCATGACAAACAAAACTTTATAATGAAAACATGAAGAAAGAAAGCTCTTTTAGTTTTTAGGAATAAAAACATGGAATGGATTTGGTAGCCTGGTAATACCTAGCTCTGCTACTTCACTTTGCTTCGTAGACAGAGTCTGGAAGGGCATAATTTAAAGGGTTTACTTCCTTATGGTGGGGTTGGCGATTGTCTGAAGTTTAAAATCATTGGTGTACCTGTAAGCCAATCACGTAAAGTTTGGTTATGACGTGTGTTATTCGCTGGCTCAGCCATCTCAAACTTCCGCTGTAAACACAGGTATGCTGCGAAAACAAAACCATTGAGTGAGTTTTGCTGCCACCAAGGGAGACACAATCACAATTATCACCTTGCTGGACTTTTGCCTCCCCGGTTTTTCGCTGACGATTGGTAACAGTTGATAAATTATGCTTTTCCCAAAACCTGTCGGAAGTAGGGCCACAAATTAACTTCCATTCAAAATGTGAAACAGACACTATTCTTGTTCGGGTTTCAGTTGGCAAATGTGGGAAAAAATCTCCACAACAGAGCGAATAGCATCCCGTGTCTCCATATCCGCGGTTGTTTTCGATTTCCCTAAACTGAACTACGATCTTAAATTCGGCATTTAGCATCTTTGTCACGGCTCTCAGCCCGCCCTCTGTTCGTTGACTGGCTGGCTGGTTTGGAGCCAGAGGAAAACTGAAAGATGGTTTGCTATCCCAGACTGAGTACAGAAGCAAACTGAAATTTTGCGGAAGTACGAAGTCTGTTGTAGTCAGGCTATAGATTTGGTAATGCTTGGTATGAATGAATGAAACTTGACAAAAAAAAAAAAAAAAGAAAATTCTGTTATTTACTTATCTTCGTTATTACAAACCTGTTTAATTACACAAACCTCACACACTATTCGAAACCTGAATAACAAACCTCACACACAAACACATGCATGCCATGAACACAACACCTTAAACCAACAAAGATGACCTTCCGGTCTTAATGGTTTAAACTGTACACAGATAAAATGCCCAAAAGTCCTCTTAAACTAGCAAATCTGCAAAACTAGCCAAACGGAACAACATTTTTTTTTTTAAATGACAAATATTAATAAAGTAAGTTTCTACTGTTTCACTCGTTCTACTTCAAAATTCCTGGTTTACTTTATTGCAGCTATTTGCGAAATGTTGTGAATATTGACTATCAAAATTTGGGCAACATATCCAAGCATGCGCCAGCACAGTTCATTGGTTTATCACAGCTTAGCCTATGTTCTGTTCTCACTGGCAATGGCGACTTTGTGTAAAACAAATTGGAGAAGCTACAAAGTATTATTTACAACACACGACCTCAGCAAACAATGAAGGAGTAATGGTCTGTCTCTGGAAGACAAGTGTGGTTCTATTTTTCCTTCCACAAGGGTGAATGCACCAACGTTTATCGGACATAAAAACAGCCTTTCAGCCAGATGCACGAGGAATGTCCGTCACCTCAAGTCAGAGGCAATAAGCGGCATTCAATAAAACGTTAGCGTAGCCCCTCTAAACTGCTTCCCACTGAGATATTTTCTCCTGATGTTTGTCCTGAGGTCTAATTTCTTCTAACTGCCCTAATCCAAAGGAATGACTGTCTGCTTGCGGGTACTCCAGCACTGATTACAATTTTCTCATTTCCTCTCCAGAGAAGTTTGTTTACGGGGAGCAACGTTTCGTCAGTGTAGAAATGAAAGCAATTCACTTTAAATCAATCTACAGTGGCTCAGCTGCACCCAGATCTCAACTCGCAGTCATTTGTTTCATGTCAGCTGCGCAATCCGAATGCAAAAGATGGAGAGAATGAAAAAGTACGAGAGAGAGAGAGAGAGAAACACGTCAAGCGTTTTCTGGCTCAATACATCCACCCAATGCGCACCAACATTGCAATTAACCCATGTGAGGAGATTTTTAACTAACACGTTTTTGTTAACTGAAAAGAAAGTCAGGCTCTATTTTGTGAGATGTTGATGGCAAACACTGACTTTCAATTCCAGACAGTCTTTCAGAGTGTTTAGAAAATCGATGTCGTCCTTTTGCAAATTTGATGGGACTGCAGCAGAAGGTGTCAAAGGGCACTTCAGAGCGATGTTAAAAGGAAACCAAAGGTCGGCCTGTGAATAATGAAGTGCGCTGAAATTATGTTTCCCGTGAAGAAGGGTCAGACAGTGGGAGTATCATGTAAAGCTACAAAAGAGATTCAGCTGGTGCCATAGTATGCCATACGAATGGGTAAACAAAGGAACAAATTATACACCGCTACAACAAAAAATACAGATTAAAAAATACAAAACAAAATAAAAATCTAACTAATAAACCAAAATAAAATAAAACAACAAATCTAAATCATAAAAACAAAAACAAATAAATACATTTTTAAATAAAGATGTTATCAATAATTCAAGTTAGTTTTCTTTCTGATGCAGGCTTGTCTCTCAAAATTCTGGCACCTGCACCAAGCCCAGGTTTTTCCACTTGGACCCATACAAAAATCCATTCCCAAACTTGAAATTTTTAAATGTTACCACAGCTGAAATATTCATAGACCTCTCTAATCTACCTATCCATTACCCATGTGCTGCCATTTCATCACTAGTGTCTCAGCCTCAGAGCCTCCAGACGAGATGTAGCTGACACAAGCAGACCGAGATAAGCCGGAAAGGTACATAATGCATTTTGAAGTCATACGCTCCCTGCTGATAAAGTGTGTGAGAGAGAAATAACAACGCATGTTTTCATTTGTTCTGATTAACCAGCTCTAAAAAAAATAGTGACACTGTTACAGCAGTGGGATCCCAGCAGTTACCATAGATACCATCTTTAAGGAGAAGGACAGAGGCGTCTTTGTCTCTAGAACCACCATAGCGACCACAGATATTAATCTGTGAAGAGAGCCATGAAATACCTGGCAGAGAGATAGAGTTGTCTTTAAGAGACAAGATGTCATTACGCGGATAAGTTTGTGCCTCTTTTCACCACACACTTGATTGGTTAAATCTGAGCCCTATACTTTAACACCTCTCTAATCACTTAGACCCGACAACATGTCTGATTTATCAGCGGTGGTTTGACTCAATGCAAGGCTAAAGGACACCTTAATGTTTCTCTGCTGGACATTTGAAACCAGTGGTTCTCAACCTTTTGACCTGAGAGCCGTACTGTCCAACACTATATTCCAAATCCCCCTAAAATCATAATTTTATAGAACATAACAGAACTATAACTATTTATACTACATTATAAACGTAAACTGGGAGTGTAAATAAAATTGTATGATTCCAGATGATTCAATAAATGTATTTTCTTCAAACAAATAGAAAAAATAAATAAAAAATAAAATAAGGCAGCAGCTATTCGCACTAAGTGTAAATAGCTTTAGAGGCTATTTACACAAAGTGAAAATAGCATATTTCCTTAGCAATAGAGGCTATTTACTCTAAGTGCAAATAGTGTTGGATTCTATTTACACTAAGTGAAGATAGCGATATATTCTATTTACACTGTTAAAATAGCAGGATTTTCTGCTATTTTTTCTACTTATTGCAAAAAGTGGCAATTATGTGCACCTTAGTATTATAGTACATATATATATATTAAATAAAATTACAATTATTAAATGGGTGCCACCTTATTGGGACAATCCTTCCCTACACTTACCCTAGCCCTACCCGATAATTCATTGATTTTTTATTGAAAATAAATGCCTTTACAATGTGATATGAGATTTAAAAAGACAGAAAAAGAAGTTCCATAAAAAGCGTATTCGAACCCATGTCGATCAGATCAAAAAGACTACGGTATACGCTTTACCATCTACACCATTGGACCTGATAATTGAGTGCCGTCTTTTATAATGTTGACCATTCCTATCACATGTTCGTAGTTGGAGTTAGTGTAAACAGCCTTTGATTTATTTTAGAGGATTTGTTGTAGAAAGAAACTAATAACTGTGTTAATAATGTTTGTAAACCTTTAGCCTATTGACATTTTAACCTACATTATTTCTGATTGTAATAGGGCTAATAAAATGCGACGTGAGTTTTTTTTTTTTTTTTGCAATGTAAATGCAATCTTATACAAGTAGCATACAGCAAAATATCTTAAAAATACTTTAATGTCTTAAAAGTAATGAAAAGATTATGCCATGCTGTATTGGCTGTGACTAAGTGCAGCAGGTTATAGGCTAACATTGCCAGATCTCTTTCTGTTATTTGTCTTTTTCATTTTGAGTAAAAAAAAGTTGTAAAATGACAACATATTTTTCAACTTGACTAAAATAAACCTGCTCATGATATTGTTTTGTATTTCTCTCTAAGACCATTTACACAACTATTAGGTCCTATTGTTTAGCAATGCTATTTAATGCTAGATTTAAAAAAAAAAGGCTTTGTTAACCTGGCGATGAACTCACACAACCTGCGCACATCCTTTCAAGCACATATTCTTGTTTTACTGGACTGGATAAATCAACATTCAAGTAATGAGATATATATATTCGTGATATCAAGGTATTCAGATATATTTTGATTATTTTAGATTTGTATTTCATTGTTGTAATTTTACAACACTGGGTTAAATGGGTAGATAAACAAAAAAAAAAAAAACAATAAAAAAAAACAAGTGGCATCTGCAAATGAATAATGCTAAATACATTTTCAATATTGCATTAATTAAGCAATTTATACAATTACGTTTAACATTATAGACATCAATGATTGTAAAATGTTAAAAAATGTTTGTCAATAGTTATGCCACTTGGTTTGCTAGTTTCTTAATTATCTTCTAGAAAAAAGAAAAAAAAAAGAAAAAAAAAATGGCTGTATAAAAATAAGGCAAATATTCACATATTGAAGTGTCACTTAAAATTAAACATCTTTCTATTTGATGCTCCAGAAGACCAATGGTATTCATTTTCTGCTATGCTTAACAGAGACATCTCTTTCTAAACCTTCATCCTTCCATCTCTCCATTAGTGGAAAGCAGCGGGAAATGGAGAGTGAGTGTAACGGAAAGGTCAACTTGCTGATGTAGCTCTAGACTGATGGGTCAATGTCCGGCTGCCATTCTCCCACAGCTCACCCAGGCAGGCGGTGTTTAATACATGTGGTGCTTGTGAACCATGCAGACAAGCAGGCAATCGGTGTATATACAGTGCCCTCCATAAGCAATGGAAAA
Organism: Carassius auratus; assembly: GCF_003368295.1. Lineage (NCBI taxonomy): Eukaryota > Metazoa > Chordata > Actinopteri > Cypriniformes > Cyprinidae > Carassius > Carassius auratus. Next base: position 18,836,995 of record NC_039280.1, on the reverse strand, counting down.
ATAAAGACAAAATTGCTTTCTCTGCTGTGGAGTCAAGACATTTGCAAATATGATTAAAAGATGAATATGCAACAAAACTTCAGAATGTCACATTTTATCATTAGGCCTTTCGACACATACATGTTTTACCAAATAAAAAGGACAGCACTTTTAGAGTTCATTCCACTATTTGATGTGAGCATAAGTATAGGAAAAGTTGAATTTAAGGCAGATGTATAAGATTCAAACTAATGTTTAGTTGCAGATCCCTTGCATGCACTCAGAGCAGTGAGTGTGTGACCCATAGACAACTGCAGACTCTTGGTCTTATGCTTTGAAATTATTTTCTCCTGCCTTTAATGCAGCCAATTCCAACTTTTGCTTGTTTTGGGGAGTTTCTTTCTTCAGTCTCCTCTTCAGCTGGTGAAATTCATTTTCAGTCGCATGTTCAATCTGGAGATTTCTATGCCCTGATAAAGTCCTTGTCTGAACTGGCAGGGTGTTTTGGGTCATTGTCCTGATCCAATATGAAGTGCTTTCTGATGAGTTTGGTGGCATTATCTTGAATAGTGGTAGCCAAGATGGTTTTGTACCCTTCCAAATTAATTCTGCTACTGCCATCATACATTAAGTCATCATTAAAATTAAAGGGTTACTCCACCCCAAAATGAAAAATTTTGTCATTAAAAACTTACCCCATGTCATTCCAAACCAGTAAAAGCTATGTTTGTCCCTTTAAGAGGTTCTGTTCTAGAGACAGCCATGCATGCCCATGCCATGACACCACCTCCACCAAGCTTTCAGATGGGGTTGGATGCTTATGCTCCACACTTTTGCTTTTCAATCACCTAGATAAAAGTTCATCTTTGTCTCATCGGTCCATCAACTCCATTCCAAAACGCTACCGGATCACATTTGTGAAGAATCTTGCCTTTCTATTTTTGGTGCTGATTAGAGGTTTGCATCTTGCTGTGTAACTTCTGTAATATTTTGTCAAATTCTCCTGCAGACTGTAGAATTAATGCAACAGGACACAGCTAAACACTTAGAAAGACCTGTGAGTCAACTGTTCCAATACTTATGCTCACATCAGATAGGGAGATGAAACTCTAAAAGTGCTGAACTTCTTAGCTGGTAAAACATCTTTGTGTTGCATCACCCAATAATAAAATGTGAGATTCTATAGTTTTGTCTGATATTCATCTTTTAATCATATTTACATATTTCTTGACTCCACAGCAAACAGAACAACTTTGTCTTTACTGTTCCAGTACTTATGGAGGGCACTGTACCTGTAATAAATTTAATCTCTAATAGAGGCCAATATGTTCTGCAACTATTGTGAAGGGGAAAATGGCTTGGTCATCCCTCTTTCAAAAGAAATGGCCTCTAATAGCAGATATCTCACTAGGAATGGTATGACTCACTTCCTGTTCTCCTCTCTCTTATGCTTTTTTTCCAATGTACTTCTCGTGTATCTATTCTTTTTCTCCCTTTTTACAACTGCCAAACTCCTCTTTCATCCCTTCAAGTATTCCATTGTCGGCTAATGTCAGGCTTGGGCACCAATTCGCTTGGTGTCTCTCAAGGCCAAAAGAGTAAGTGAACAGCAATCCAGGCAGAGTGTGCCAGAAAGCCCAGATGAAAAAGCCTGGCAGCCACGGAGAGACATGGATGTTGGGTCTCAAAAATGATAGTTCCCCCTGCTTCTTTGTCAACACACAGACTTGTGTTGCTCAGAAGCATCAAGCACCAGGCTGACCCCTGAATGTATTTTAAATGCAACTTACACACTTATATTGTCATACAAACGCACACACACACAAAAAAAAAAAAAAAAAAAAAAAAAAAAAAAAATTTTGTATAAATATATGAAAATTTTTATTTTTAATGAAATAATACAGCCAGTACACATAAGATATTTGTTTCAAGAACATACATATTTTAGCTCCTTTGCTAAGATGTTGTCCTAGCTTGAAATGCTTTATATACGCTTCGTCTCAGCCATATAATCTTTTCTTTGTCTTCTATGAGCCAGAAAGCACTGGATAAACATGATTGATAGACTGTCTTGTTAATATTACAGTTACGTTATGAGGCTGATGAAAGACGGATGAGCTTTGCTTTCCTTGATACTGACTTGATTATGCAGTGCCATGAAGAAAAATCCAGCACTCCACAATACATGCATCAACCAGTAGCTACTATAAAAAAAAAAAAAAAAAAAGAAAATTAAATAAAAAAAAAAACACTATGTCCTTGCAAAGGCCTACACCTCTCCCATACCATAACCCTGTTCACTTTTCTCTAAATTCACAATTACTCTAAACTGGAGCTCATCCAAAATTCCTCTGACTGGCTCATGCTCCCAACCCACCATCTGCTCTTCTTTACAGCAGAATACCTTGAGGGTGTTGGGAAAAATGAAGTTTTTGAGTATCAAGTACATAAAGGACACTATTAATGATTCTCAGGTTTGTTCTAAATGCTTCTTTGTTTTAAATATGGTATATTGTATTTAATTTTATCATTGTATTATACATGAATGAGTGAATGGATTTTAAAGCTGTATTGAAGGCATTCTACTCTCTCTTCCTTCCTCTCTCCATTACTTATAGGAAAAGACCCTGCATTATTGAAGCTCTACATATTGGTGATACCTAAATATGTCCAAAGTTACTGTCTGAAACATAAAACTTGATACACTCACAGAAACCCCTAAAGAAGATAGATGATAACTATAAATAATTAAACTGACTGGATGAAAGGATGGCAATTTGCAAATACTTCCAGGTAGGCAAGATACATTTCAATTGTCTGCCTGTCCAAGACAGAGGGAGAGATGCGGCACAATATTGACGGCGTATCACCATGTACCAACCAATATGCAAACACCTAAGCAAGCAACACACCATAATACCTTATATAATAGAACAGAACCTTATATAATAACACATTGACAACCTTGGAATAAAATTAAGAACATAACTTTCTAGAGCATTTTATCCAAGAGACAGTAACAAAAAGACACAAACTCATCTACAGTATGTGCATATAAAACTACAGTCCATACCATTCATGAAGGACATGCTTGATAAATTAATCAACTAAAGCACAACACCAGCAAAAGACAGAGAAAATTCAAATCTTGTGTATGTGCTAAACTAAATGAATTATAATGAGGTTATAAAAAGCTATTCTTTCACGCACATGCTTCGTGTGCTATGAATATTTTAAGCAGGATGATTATGCTGATATAACATACAGATGCACACACACAGTAATGCATGCTCAAACTTTGGTAGGGCAAAAAATTATTAGCAAACTCATCCTGCCGCTGAGTCTAGACAGACCTCTGCACACTGAATTTAGAAATATTGCTTCTATTTTAAAGGGATAGTTCACTCAAATATTACAATTCTGTCATAATTGACTCACCCTCGAGTTGTTCTGATCTTTTTTTTCTTCTGCTGAACCCACAAGAAGTTACCCACAGAGTCCCTATTGATTTCCATACTATGGAAGTCAGCAACTATTTGGTTTCATTCTTCAAAATATTTTCTTTTGTTTTCAGCAGAAGACAGAAACACATAAAGGGTAGAAATAACTTGAGTAAACGATTTTTGGGTGAACTATCCAATTACTGAGGTTATGAAACCTGGATCTGAACCTGTAGAGAAAACATACATTTGCAGAATGCAACTGGACTTTGACTCAAAACTTTACTGAGACAAGGCCTTGTGACAACTAGCCTCAGTCACATCCAAATATTATGCCAAATCCATGGCATCTTTATCTGTTCCTCTTCCTGATGTTTGGCACCCACTTCTGTGGCACCCATGTAAAACCCATGTAGTGTCCCTCTAAGCATTGCCTGAAAGCAGATTAACATGCTCACTGCCAGCTTAGTGGTGCATTAATGCATGAAACAGCAGGTCATTCTGTGAAAAAAAAAAAAGACAAATGAAGATGGAAAGTGAGAGAGACTGAAAAAGGAAAATTATGGCTTATGCATGCACATGCGCTTGTATGTGCCAGATGTCGACCAGACATTCAAAGAGGACAATAAAACCTGTGTTTGTATTTCATGCAGGTAAATGGATGGTTTCCTCAGTATGCACTTGACAAAGTGCTTTTCCTGCCTTTACTCGTCAGCCTACTAACATTGGCACTTAACCAAGTCTGTGAAATGCTCTCTTTAAGGATATATAAACAGGTAGGTATGCGGCAACTCCCTGGTTTGTCATTATGCCTAGATAGACAGTCTATGTAGAGAGTGGAGGAACATTGAAAGTATGCCGTTTTCACATCCCTAATGAGTTTATAAAGTGAATCCCGGCCAGCTCTTCCCCTCTAATGGAGCTCATAGTCTTGGCTGATGATTTGCGGAAGTGATTTCCTACCACAGACCTCCACATTTCACAAGAGCACTCTGGATATATCCATGCAGGGAGTGGATGGAGGAAGCAGAGCAGCCCAAATGTGGTGGATTTAAAGACGGTAAAGCCATGGATCTAGTGATATGTGTGGCTACCCACTGTTTATTTTATTTATTTATTTATTTGTATTATTATTTCTGGACACTTGGGCGCCCGACAGTAACTTTGTCTCCTCGCTAAGATCAACAATTCAAATCCATAAAGTACCAGACTTACATTGGGTGTTCTGGGAGAATGGATGAACCAATCAGGGGTAACTGCATTTTGGTTGTTGCAGTAGTTCCCATGGCAATGAGAAACCTGTGGGTGGCAGATGAATCTGGAGGAAATAACAAAGGCCTTGACAGAGCACAAAAGGTGACTAGACCCGAAAAATTGGAAAGAATTATATGCATTCTAAGCCATGGGAGTAAAAATATTATTGGCACCACACATAAAATGGCTATTTGTATTGTAAGCCAGCAAGCAAGAGGTGCAATATTCTCATTTTGTTCTAAATACTACATAGTATCAAATACAGTGTATTTTGACTTGTATTATTATTATTTTTTTATTATTATTTAATTGCATTTGATATATCAAACAATGAGTACAGCTGCATTCATTATGGACAAACTGTATGGTTATGACTACAGGAAAATAAAACATTCTGTATCTCAAAAAAATCTGAGTATTCCATTTTGAGCTTGATTCGTTTTATTAATTTTGAGTACAAATACCGAATACCTCCTGGGCTTCTGGGAAAGACTACTGACTTGACAGTTGTCCAGAAGACAATCATCAACACCCTCCACAAGGAAAGGAAAGGGCTGGATGTTCACAGAGTGCTGTATCAAAATATATTCATAGAAAGTTGTTCATCCAAAGTCAATGTAGCTATCTACCAAAAGATTTTGATGCACTTTATGCTTCCATCTGCTGAAAAGATTTAAGGAGATTCTGATTTCCTTTTCCAGCAGGACTTTAGCACCTGCCCACAGTGCCAAAACTACTTCCAAGTACTTTGATGATCATATTACTGTGCTTGATTGGCCAGCCAACTCACCTGACCTGAACATTACAGAGAATCTATTGTGTATTGTGAAGAAGATAAGTAACATCTGACAGAGGAGCTGAAGGCCACTATCAAAGCAACTTGGGCTTCAATAAGCCTCAGCAGTAACCCAGACTGATCACCTTCATGTCACGCCGCACTGAAGCAGTAATTCATGCAAAAGGAGCCCCAACCAAGTACTGAGTGCATAATTAAACAAAAAACAAAAACACTCTTGAAATATTTCTTTTTGTGTGCAATGAATCAAGAATATTAGAGAGATTGCTTTTTTAAAGAAATTACAAAGACATTTTCAATGATATATATATATATATTTTTTAAGATGCACCTAAATATTTAGTCTTGACTAAAATGAATTAAGGAAGCCTGTTTCTGGCACTAAAAAAAGACTTGCAACTTTTATGAATTGTGAGATACAAACTTTTTTATGGGGGAGAAGACTGATGTTTTCCCAGAATTACATTTAACAATTTTGTCTTCATAACTCACAATTGCAGGCTTATATCGCACAATTCTTACTTAACATTTGTATTTCTGATTTAGAACTATCAATTCTGAAAAAAAGAGTCAGAATTGTGCGATTAAAAAGTCACAAATACACATTCTATTTTTTATTCAGTGGTAGAAACGGGCTTCCATAATAAACAACTTCCAAGTACACTAAGTACTTGTGTGGAGGGCTGTAGGAGGCGCACGTGTATTTACTCACACACATACATAGACACACCTTGGCATACATTTCCTAGCCCTGGCTGGCCTGACAGTATTCCAGCTGTGAATAATGTCCTCAGGAGCATAGATAATTAATCAAACATGCACACAAACACACCTAAAAGTATTGTACATACATTCACATACTTGCTTGCAAACTATTTGAGTAAGCGTTTGTAGAATAAAAGTTTGTAGAATAAAAAATTAATCAATGAATCACATGCATGAGCATATCCTACAAATAAAACTAAAGGAAAAAATGAGGGTGGACAAATAATTGATCTTTAACTTTAAAGTCTATATGGATTGAAGGCTGTCACAATTAAACACGCAGCTGCAAAAATGAATTACATTCAGTTGATTGCTAATTAGCAGTATGTTTTGTCTTTATAAATCGTTTGACTATCAGTAATTTGATATTTGAATGTGCAAAGCATTTATACTCGTACCAAATGGAAGTAGACATAAGTATAGAGAACAGCAGGGAATTCTATACATCGACTGCGCACGCAAACAGAAACAGGCCTGAGGAGTTGCCACAGGATTTTAGAGCTCATTATGGTTGACTGCAGAGTGGCAGTTTGGAGGGCTGCCATATAAAAGAGAAGTGAACATGCTTCCCAGGCAAATGGACACACGCTTATGCTATTTGTAAGGTACTCAAAACCCTTCAAATGATGTTTAACATCCACTGTCCAATTAGATCAATGTGAGGTGTGCTCCATTCTCAAAGTTCAGCTTTGAAGAGGACATCAATCAACAAAGTGCACTCACGTTCTGCCAACTTTCTGATCAAAATGCTACATTTTATTTGAATTATTTTAAACACCATTTTGATTATTTAATACTGATTATGAATGTAGTTTATGACCTTACTGAATATTAAATGAAACAATACACTGAATATTTGTCCTTTATTTGTGACATTAACCACTTGGTAATATTTAACTTTTTTTCTGGGATTTTAGTGGATTTTTTTTTTTTTTTTGTTGCATAAAGCCAAAACTGTTCATGTACAATAATTTACACTGCTGCATTGCTTATGCGCTGCTTATCTGTTCAGTATAAAACAGCCAAATACTGAAAATTGAATTAATGCAATTGTATTTCCATGCCTGGTTCCTGAGGATCTGACCTTGTATGACAATGTGAGTCTCAAGTCGCTATACTATTAACCTTTTCTGCACTAAAGCCTGTAAACTTGCATTAATGCACACACTGATCTACCTGCTCTCAAACCTGCTTTCCTCCACGATCCTGTGCGTCTGTTGCACTCTTTATTTACAGTGCTTTATTCACCAAACAGTACTGGCATCATTTATTACCGCTCACCCTGTCAATCAAATTTCAGGCCTCCGTTGCCTCAGCCAGCGACAGACTCTCAAAGTCTGCAGTGCTGAATGTTTAGCATACCAATCAGCAGCTCTACTCAACACAAGAAAGCAAGATACAGAAAAAGAGAGGAAACACAGAGAGAGCAAAAGGTAAAAAGTGAGAAAAAAGACTAAGACTAAGACAGCAATATGCACAGATATAAACGGGTCAAGAAAACTGTTAAAAGCAAAAGGTTTTGAAATGCAAAAAAGAAAGATGAGAGTACTCCATTCAAAAGCATCAAAGAAAAAAAAAGAAAGGAAAAAAAAAACAGGACATTTGTCTTCACAAGCTCATGCAGGGTAGAAAAGTATGGCTGAGCTCTGGGTGTGAATGCTACCAGACAAAATCAATGCCACACAACCTGAGTCTCCTTCCAGCCTGATTCCATCAATACTGATGCCTGCTGAAGTAGCACACCTCAGAAAAGACAGGTATTTTCTTATACAGGTCAGACCGGACGCAACGTTTGATTCCTTAACTGTCCGTGAAAGAGAAATCAGCTTGAAAAACACCTGGAGGTTTTTGATGATTTAAAATAGACTTGAACTTAAACAATCTGGGAAAGATGCCTTGTGCTATGATTAGGTTTATGCGTATGCATTTGTGTGAAACAGTTTAAAACAACGTCATTGAGTATTTCAAGCAGATAAATAAAAAGACTCTCAGATGTGATGTGCTGTGATAGATGTTTGATCTCTAATATTTGTATAGGTTTAAAAACAATGGCCAAAATACTTTCTTTTTTTTTTCTTTTCTTTTTTTCACAAAATAAAAATCTACAGAAAACAAATATTTACCTCCAGTGATATTTTGTGGAAACAATGTATTTTAGTAAATTAATAATCGTGTTTAAAAATGTTGCATTAAACAGTCTTCAGCTAATTTATTGAGAACTTAACATACCGAAAAACACAATTTACATTTACAATTTTTTAATAATACATTACCATCCAAATGTTCGGGGTCAGAAAAATTATTATTATTTTATTATTATTTTAATCAATACATTTATGATCTTCCAAGTGTTTCATTTCAAATAAATGTTGTTCTTTTAAGTTTTGTATTCATTAAAGAATCATGAAAAATGTATCACTGTTTAAGTAGCACAACTACTTTTAACCAATATAATAAAAATAAATGTTTCTTCGGTATTTTAGATATCAGAATGATTTCTGAAGAATCATGTGACACTGAGGACCAGAGTAATGGATGCTGGGTATTACTGATTCCAAACTTTAGAATGGAAATAAATAAATAAATAAATTCGTTAATTAATTAATATGTTTTAGGGCTGTCAAAGTTCATACGTCATCATATTAAATACTGTATGTTTAATGCAACCATTTAAAAACATTTATCAAATCTGATATTGCTACAAGGAAACATGACCGAAAATACTTTTTAAAGACTGTTTGGGTTTTAGTTTAAGATTCAGTTGTTTTCACCATAGAGTCAAGAATCTTTCATGTTTTACAAACATTTCCATTTATGTCTGCTTCTCTTTAGAAGTTGAATACTTTTATCTAGGATCCTGCAGGAGAGACAAGAACAGGTAGTTCAGGCTCACACATCATTAATTAAGAGTGGTAGCTGCAGGCCATTCATCCCAGTGGAAAAAGAGGAGGGACTGGACCACTGCCATCTGCAGAATGAGAATGTACCCACAACTGAGAGAGCAATCCACACATGCATTCACAGAGCAACACTGTAACTCAAAGGACGTTAAGCACAATTGGACGTGTGAAATAAGATAAAATGTCAGCATGCATAAGAAAAAGGAAAAGCAATAATTTGCTATTATGAATCTGGATTGCTATCCCACTGTTATGCATACATAGTGTATGCGTGCAATGAATGAAATGACGATAGAAAGAGAAGAAAGAATGTATTGGTATTATGCCAAACATCCTTGAATCTAATAGGAACTGCTGGGAACCTCATGAAAGTTGAAACAAGTGAAGTGAAAAAAGACGGTTATTGATGGTGAGGCTGACAGCTGCTGCCTATAAGCAAGGAGAATGTAAACCAATAGCTATTCCTTTAACTTTTCGCTTCTTTCGATCATTTCTTCATGCACCAGTAAGACATTAACCATGGAAAGTATTCTCAGCAGCTCTGACCTGCTGTATAAAACCAGTCACAGTGTGTTTAAAACAACTTTTACTCTCTTTAATACATTCACTTTACTACATCAGCACTAACTGCCTAAGCGCTGTGCCGGCTGAGACCAGTGCCTCTCCAAATGGCCACTTTTTCTCTCCACCTCTGGAATGAGAAAACAAATGGGCCGTGCGTAGGAGGAATCTTCAGAGAGATCATTATTAAATTATTGAATTAGTCAAGGGTATTTAAAGTTTCATGGCCACCCATTAGCATCTTCGAGGGAAGCAGATAAAGCATACCATCAGACTCACATAAACAAACGTTAGATTGAACAGGGGAGCGAAAAGATTACAGTGCACGTAGACAACACTTTTCCTGACCTACATAGCAACACCAGCCCGCTACATTCGAGGAACCACATGGGCCGACTCAGAATCCCATGGGAATAAAGACAGATAATATACAATTGTGCAACACACACATAATATAACCGACTCTGCGTCAACCATTGCATTCTAAATTGAATGGAGATGCAGGGTGCCTCACACAGCAAACAAGAGATTTGGGTCAACAAAGGAAGTGGGCTGCACTTAGAGCAGACAAAATAATAAAGGGTAAATGGCAAATGAAGAGTGTCCTGGATAAAGAAAGAAAACTTAACAAATTATTTTTGAAGGATCATGAGACAAAGTCTGAAGTAATGGTTGCTGGAAATTCAGTTGTGATATCACAAGAATAAATTACAGGGATACACCGAAATGAAAATTATTGGCCGAAATCAAACAAAATGAAACAATGAAACACAAATACCGAACACGATTTTTGAACCACCCCATGCCCATTTTACCTTTTTTTTTTCACCATTGCTTAAATTAAATAAATAGCCAAACATGTGCCTGTGACTGTTTTGTCTTGCTTTTCAAAAAATAAATAAACTGACAAGTAACAGTGTTTCGGCACAGATTTTCTTTGTGCATTGGATTTTGAACCCTGGCTAAGAAGCATATACCACAAGCTCATTCAGTGCTGTTTGAATACATCATGCAATTTGTGCATATATAATTGTTTTAAGGCCATTTTGCGATTTCAATCCTTACAGTAACCACTGCCCACATGTTTGCTGCATTAGTGCGCACTTCTATTTGATCATCTTGTCTACATCTGCTCCAGCGGTGACACAATGGTGGACTGATGACAGCTCACTCAGGGTAAGACGCCAGATCTGTCTGTGCTGAAATGCCACTGTCAATTAAATATATATATATAGTAGGAGGGGCCTGTCTTTGTGATGTCACAAAGACAGGCATCTGAGATCAGCTGGATTTGAGAAATGGGAAATGATTTAACGAGATACACTGGGTGGATTTTTATCATTATAGGGTGGTTGTTTACAGACACTTTCAACACACATTTCAGTTCAAACAGCTTGTAAAAGTGCATGTACCATCCAGTGACCCCCTAATATATATATATAAGTATTGATTTGAGTTAAAATATTTGAACACAAAGCTTCCGTGAAAACAGCAGTTGCGAGCAAGATGCAAATTCAAACTAAACGGACATTCAAGGGAAACGGTGCAGTAAAATCATGTATTAAACAACATTTCACCACAAATAATTAAGGCAATAAAATAAATGTTTTAAAACCTTACCAGTTTGTTAGATCTCTTATAATCCATTACAGCATACAAATCAATCGTAGCAAGATGGCATCAGCTGCGTTTGTATGAAATAAGAGCTAGTCCGCGATACCAGGATGACATAATTAAACAATTGTACACCATTTTTAATCGTGTTTTTATATTTTATAAGCTAAAAAAAAAAAAAAAAAAAAAAAAAAAAACATAAAGCTTCCACCAAGATATTTTTTTTTAAATATTTTTAGCCATGTAATAAGCAGGAAAATGTACATCCAGCCAGTTGTTATCTTCACAATAAATCCGAACTGGGTGATCAGGACCCTGACGCGAAGTGGAATAGTGTATTCTGAGATAACAAACGGCTGGATGTACATTGTCCCTTACAAAGCAGATGTTTTTTTGTTTTTTTGTTTTTTTTTAAATCACATCTTTAACCCATAAGCAAAATTGAGCAACAGAAATGTTCCAAATTAGTTGTATTTATTATCACAGACATGCTAAATTAACATGGACAGAGGACTCCAGGGCCCCTAGTGAAGTATGATGGGATAATTAATGTGGAGACATGACTGGCAGCGACAACAGCAGGATATAAAGTTAGAGTACACAACAGAAACATGTTCAGACCACATCCTAGACAAGTATCTATTCTCTACACGAGTTGAAAAGCTCTCACTGTTCACTTTCAGGCCATACGGTTTCCCCTTAGAGGCCTGTGCTGTGTTTCTTCATAGCCTCTTTCTATTGCTGTCAGTTTCTGTTTTTTTCCCCCTTCCTCTCTCCTTGTTCACACTCTAACTAATGGGCTGTATTAAAAAGAATTCCTCTGCACAACATGTTTTTTTTCATAGTAGAAGATAAACTTCTCAGAATCCTGAGTTATGGGCCATTACGCCAGGGCTCTCTGGGGCACGGGAGATGCCCTTCTCCTTTAAATACTGCTCCAAACACCCCGCTGAGTCTCACGTCATATCTTTTTCCTGGATGAACTGTGGAGAGTGCCTGTCTCATCCAGTTGCACATTAGCATCAGCGACAGACACACCAGTGTTAGACTCAGGCTTGAGATGAAACTCAAAACTCCTGCACTTAAATCTCTTATTTTCACAAAGCGGATTTACAGAAATCGGTCTAATATGTTGATTTGGTTCTCAAGAAACATTTCTTGTTATCACAGATAATAGAGTGGCATTAACTTGAATCACAATTTTTTTGTCTAATTACAAATGTATTTGCTGCAATTTTCAACAATAATGTAATGCATCCTCCTAAAATAAGTTGTACATATATATAAATATATATATATATATATATATATATATATATATATATATATATATATATATATATATATATATACACACACACAGTATATATAAAATGAAAATCATGACCCCAAACTTTTGAACGGTAGTGCATAACTTTCAGAACATAAAACCTGAAAAAGAGACTACTTATTGAAAGTATGCTGCAGAAATCTCTCATTTCACAACTTTCAGATTTTTTAATTATTCTTTTTTTCTGACACTTTTCTGACATAAGTGGACCACTGGGGAAACATTAATGACAAATGCATGGTACAACCTTTTTACAGCTCTTGATATACAAGGACTAAAGTCATTGATGGGGAAAAAATGGAAGGAAGTGTGGTACAAAGAGTGCATTATTACAATTCTATAGGGGCCGATGAATGGGCAGTGGTAATGGGAGCTGACTGCGTGAGGCTATGTTTGACTTGGGATGTCACCTGGGGCAATTAGACCATATCTAGTTACTGTCAGTAAATAACAGGGAGGAAAGAGAAGTTATAATGATCTTGAGAAATTGTAAGGTATAGCCATAAATATACAATGTGTACTAATTTTAGTCTGAATTGCATTCCACCCTCCTCCACACTCCCTCCTGGGCCACAACTGAAATATTCTGGGTCTTATTTTATTCTGATTCTCAATCAATATGCCTGCAGCCATTTTCCAAATAGTGCAGCCCAGAGAAAAGAGAAAAACTCCATGTGACAGTGGGTAAATTAAACTGTAATTGGCTTCTAGAGCTCAGCTCAGTCCACTGAGCAGTCAAATCCTTTTTTTTAATCAGGCCATGGGTATACAAACCCACAAACGTACACATAGCTGCACCTGTACTCGCAGTAATACGTTTGAACAACACTTGCATGCATACATGCATGGTAAGCGCACAATACATTTTTATCACATTAATGTTCCAAGCCCTAGCTGATAGACAACAGAACTATCATCGTAAAGTTATCTGACAACTAATCTAAAGTTTATTTTAAATTAAAAGAAACTAAAAACTAATTTACATCCATGTATTAAATATGCATGAATCCCATATAATATAGGCTTCAGTGGAAAACAATTTTAATGATGATGATGATGATGATGATGACTTATAATATTAATATTATTAATAAAATAATTATTATTATATACTATTATTATTATTATTAATATGGACTTGCACTGACAACATTTTTTTATAGTTAAAGAGATGTTTTCTTTGTTGTTCTTGTCAGTAGTAGTAGTAGTAGTAGTAACAATGATAATAAACATTTCTTTTGTGGCCCAGAGCAAGTCACAATGGTTCAGCACCCCAGGGAGTGGACAGCTCCACAGCATTCTTTCAGCACCACAGAAGACGACAGTTCCCTACTAGAGCGCTGTTTTCAGCACTGGAGGACTGTGACAGCTCCAGGCCTCCTGCGGTTTCAGCACCACAGCCTGAAGATACATCATGACACTGAGCTCTAACAGCATTGGGCAGCTCCTAGTGAGTGTCCTCTCAGATGAGTTATTATTCTCCCCAAGGAGGGGACACACTTCAGTTTAACCCTATGAGACTTCTTTCATATATACTTTTAAGCTGTGAAAAAGTTGATCACTCTTTGCTAAAAATGTACAAATTCACAGTTTGAGAGTGACTGATAGACTTTGAAATGGTCTTGTCTGCTTAAGTTTGTTGAGGGGTGTTCTTCAAATGGATTGAATGACACAGAGGCAGCAAGAATTTAGAGAAGGCCAAACTCTTCCACAAATGCAGCTCTGGAGACAGAGATTAACAGAGGTTTTGCTCAGCGGGTGGGCAAAGCATGTCTCTAAGGAAGAAGAGAAGAGAAGAGAAGAGAAGAGAAGAGAAGAGAAGAGAAGAGAAGAGAAGAGAAGAGAAGAGAAGAGAAGAGAAGAGAAGAGAAGAGAAGAGAAGAGAAGAGGATTATCTTCATCTGTGCAAACATGAAATTTGAATAAACAACCGTACAGTCAACATTCACTATTGTTTATGATCAATACCAATTTGTCATCTCGGGGTTTACAGAAAATCCTGATAATCCCCACTGGTGATGTGGTCGTATGGTGGTGTTGATGTGTGTTCATCTCATAAATACCAGCATTCTGACATGACTTAAAGGCAACAAAAGACACACACTCAATCCTCCAGCAGCCCAGCAGCCTCCAAAATATTAGAGGGCTGGAGGTCAGGATTTCCCACAGTGGAAATCACTCACGGAGGGATGGAAAAAAGGACTATACAAAAAAAAGGGGCATATAGAGGGCAAAAAGAAAGGGCCTGGGGAGGGAACTGGGTCAAAGACCTCAAGCAACAGCAGTAGAAAAAGTAAAAGGTGTTTCACAGGACATGGGAAGCTGTTTATCCCTCTAACACTTGCATCTGGTACAATCTTGGCACTTTAATTCAACAGAAGGCCCCTCGCTTTGTCATCTGACTCCCTCCTACCTTTTCTCTCTCCATTCTACTCAACATCCAGAACTTTCAAAAACATCTTCGCATGCTAAACTCTCCCATCTTAAATACCCTGCATGCACCCTAGACTGTTATGGACAGTCCTCTCCAAACCGGAGCAGAGGCTCCCCTACTCCTTTTAGTTCAATCTGTCCTTTTCAATTCATTCTTCAATCCCTCTAGTCTCTACACTTCTCAATGTGCTCCCTCTAGTTCTCATGCATTCCAAATGTCCTCTCTGGCACCCAGATCCCACACCAATTGTAGGAGACAAAGACATAGTCCCCAGTGTCACGCTTAAAGGCAAAGTTTCTGTAATCAAATAAGCCAATCAGGACCTTTTTCTACTTCTCAGGTGAGCAGGTTGCCATATACCGTATACTCAAACCATACTCAGTGTTAACAATGAATATTTGAAACTTTTCAGGAATATTAACTTCATAAAACAGTTCATAAAACAATGGTGTGGATAATCATATTCTCACACTAGACATTAAACTATAAATTGAGTGAATAAAAAGATTTCACTCTATGTCATTGAGTTTTCTTGAAGCGGGACTATATCGATCATGTTCCTGCCTACGTGTTCTGCAGACAGAACGTGGTAAAAACCACCCTCAAAAACAGACAAAAAGCAAAATTAGTTATCTTACCACTTGACAATTGCTAAGTCATTCTTTTCGGAAAGTGTGACTCATCCAGGAAGACCCGAGAGTGGTGTATGGTACAAAGAGATAGACATTGATTGCCCAATGAGAGCAATCTAAAAAGGACAATGCCATTTCATACTGACCATCTTCTGATTGCACATTCATTGTATGGTGTCAGCTTTTGGAGAGAGGCCCCTTTTCCCATAATTTCCTCTGCTCACCTCTCTCATTCATCTAGATTGCTGAGCAAACATTGTGCAGAATGCTAAAACTTCCTTCCATAATCATTTCCATAATACTAAGATTAGACTCTTCCTTCATGAAGCTTAGCCTGCTCTTCAAACAGAAAAATATTATTTTGTCAACTTAGAATAAATCAAAATAATTGTAAAGTTAAAAATGGTAATGATAACTACAAAGCACATTTAAACTGAAGCAATAGGATGAATGCAAAATCATATTAAAGAGTTTAAAATTACAACCTTTTGTTTCATCACCGCCACAAACTCTGATAGAGATTTCACACTAGTTTTAATCAAAGACTGTTTCCTGACACAATTTTATGTGATTTTCTTCCAGAACATTTCAGCACATTTTAGTCAATCCTCTAGCCATTGTCTGAGACATTACTCATTACTCATTTATCAAATTTAATCAAAACTGAGTGTATATGAAAAGGATAATACTGCTGAACTGTGAAACACAAGAGGTTATTAAATGGAAGTGAAGATCAGTAACAATCTAAGGCATGGAATAAAGAGGACGCCACCTGCATCAAGTTATTGTGTGATTCAGAGTTTTAATGAATACTTACCTATTAAGTCTGATAAAGGCTGAAGTTGCCATAATTAGCCAGAGATTAAAAGATGAAAGTATGTATGGCTTAAAACTAATTCCGTGAACATCAACAGTATTTATTCATTGATTCAGGGAGCTCAGCAGTATATGTGAAAAGTGAAAGAAAGAGTGAATCATACAGACACAGTTTCACTTTTCTGATATCTCCAATACATATTCAAGTTATTCATGGATGACAAAAAAAATTATAATAATAAAAAAATGTCCCTAAGAAATATTTATTCTTTTTATGAATGATAAAAATACTGTAGTTTTTTTTTCTCTTTTTTTCTCTTTTTTTAAGAATAAGATTCAAAAGACCATCATTTAATTGAACTTTTACAATATCACAAAATGTCACTTTTGATCAATTTAATACACCCATGCTTAAAAGTATTTATTTCTTTAAAAAATATATATATATAAATCTTATAGATCCAAAACTTGAGCATATTATAACTGTTTATTTAATGTGATTAAACAGTGCCAGTATTCTAATCAGTAACAAAAAAAAAAAAAAAAATCTGTTTAGGAGGATGTAAATTAAATTAACTACCTATCAATGTTGTATCGCATTAAAATTGCACTTAAAGTGACTTCATTACTATTATTTTTCTGAAAGAATATTAGAATAGGAATGTTGACCTTTTGATGAAAAAAAAAATTCTGATTGACACTGATGATTTAGATGAACACTCATGGTACAAAAGCTGTTGGATTAGGGTTATAAAAGAAAAAAATATGGAAGACAACCAGCCAAAAAATTTCAGCTTGAAGAAAATTTGCACACTATGAAATAGAATTATGAGCCGCAAGTCTTTGATTATAATGATGGCCATCACTTTTTCCACCTTTATTTTGATCATGCGTTTTAAGGGGCCATTTTTTACCGTATAATCAAGGCTTTTTTTGAAGGCTTCTTTTAAATAAACTATACAAAAGTTGCGTGAATACCCAAGAAAATCAATGAATACCAACAGCAGCAGCTTCAGAGAAAACATCACAGCAAAAGATTCTACACTCACCCTTTAAGCGGTCGCTGGTGATTAAAGGATAGCTGAAGAGATATGAACACAACTCAATGTCTAATTAAAAATCTCAGAGGATGCAGGATGTGTTATCTTCTGCTTTGTTGAGCTGTTGCAATAATATAGGGAGTTTTGTGTAGAGATCGATTTCTGTGGCACCTTACGAATCCTTTTATAACTCATTGCCAAGAGCTCGGTCATAAATAGTCACAAAATTCAGATGCAACCAACAAATATAACATATAAGAAATAACTGACGTGCTCAGAAAGCATGGCAAAGTTTAGACTTATTAAAATTTCCATCTAACGCCATTGATTTTCAGCACATTTAAAGTGTCCCTTCTGTTTCTCTACAGTCTAATATATCTTATCGATATATGGCCTCCTGAGGCAATGTCACCTGAAGAAGCAAGACCAGATGAAACAGGCATCATTCTCATGCTAAGAGTTCAAATCATGTCAGCTGTCACCATTAGCCCAGACATCTTTTTGTGTCGAAAAAATATGGGCATTGATATGCTCGGCATTGAGAAAGAAAATTGCTTTTCAATTCTCTTCAAATTAATTATTATTATTATTATAAATGGGTTTGTGCATATTTAAAAAACTGAACCTGTGTATTTGAATGTGTAATAGTAAAAATATGAGTATGTGGTCCAAATCTGACATGCTTTATCAAAATGAATTGTAAGTTGTAAGAGCCCATTGTTTAAAAAAAAGATAACATTTTCTGAAGTCATATAGCTGTCAATTCAGACAAGAGCACTACATAATGTCTCTACTCCAATCATAGCTCCTAACAAAATTACAACATGAAAAACTCAAATAGACAATAATTTGTAATCATATTTTACAAAATATCAGTTTTTACTGTATTTTACTATAAAATGTTTGAATAAATCTCCTGAACCTATAAAAAGTCTTTTTTTTTTTTTTTTTTTTTGAGAAAATGAAAAATAAAAAGCTAAGAAAGCGAACATTTAAATAATTATATCTAAACAGCATAATTATATCTTCATAAAGCAAAAAAAAAAAAAAAAAAAAAAATCCTTCACTTTTCAGTGCATAAACATGAAGGGGCAGATCATAAATAATAATAATAATGATAATAATAATAATACTAATAATAATAATATCTGTGTAAAAAATAGATACTAGACTATAAATCTGAAGATCATCATGACCGATGATTTATGTAAGTCACAATAGCCCATGGAGAAGATAAAAAAAGCAGATTTGGGGAAAGGATTCACAATCTTACTCATTCGTTCTCATACTGCATGGCTGCCGCCCACCCTCTCACACTGCCGCCTGTCATTCCCATAACCCTTTTTGCGACACCTCTTGCTCACGTTGATAACTGGTATATGGATCCCATGGTTACTGCATGTATTACACAGGCAGTATGATTAGTTGCCATGCTGAGCAGACACCTCTGATTGGTTGCAGTGAACAAGAGGTAGCTGGCCCATTGGTCAAAACCACAGCTAGAGTTATATGAACACTAATGGGCTACTGTGGGTTTGTGGGGGTCCTGTGACTGGTCGGAGGTGGTTCTGAAGGGAGCTGCTTCTGTACACAGGATGATATGAATACTTCAATAGGTGTAAGACACTAACAGGCAAGGATGCATCTTCAGCCCTTGGTTCCTCTCCTTGGGCTATCAAAGAGACACAAGGAGGGGTGGGGGGAGGGGTAGTATGCCTGAAGTGATGTGCTACAATATTTATGAATGATTCAGTGTGGATCTAATTGGGAGGGGCACTGTCAAACACTAAAGCTGCACACTAGCACACTTACTAAACACACAGCCATTGAAGCATACTTGCAGAAGGACACAAAGTCTTGTATCTCCTTCATATAAACACACACACACAAGCACATAATAAAACACCCTGCAGCTACCTCTGTCTGGCCTTGCAGAGATTATTATAAATTTACTGTGTCCTATTTTCTCTCCAGAAACTCTGGTCACAATGTCTGGAGGAAGACGGTTCGCTTTTAAAATATTTCATTTTCTCCTAATTCTGCACTCACAGGTGGAACATGAAAAATGGCCTAGTAATTTTAGGCAAACCATTCAATTTTAGAAAGAAAATAATTACCATCATTTACCACTCATATATCACAAAAGTTGGCGATCTAATTGTAACTCTTTTTTTTATTTTTTTTTATTTTTTGCTAAAAAACGTGATTGCAATTTAAAAAAAAAATATCTATATACAGTGTCAATATGACTAATATTATCAAAAACAGTAAATAAATAAATCATCTTAATAATTCTGTCTTAATTTTTATTTTATTTTGGTGGAAAACTACAGGGAACCCTGAAAGCTTCTCTTCTGTTGACAGCAGCCGGTTTATAAGTGCTTGTCATTACAAGTTTGGAAAGATGGTTTGTACATGCTGTGTTCCCAAATGCACATTTAAAAGTGACCCAAATCCAGGGCAGATAGAGCTCATGTGAAGCGGCATTTACTGTGTCAATCTGAGACAATGAAAACACTGAATCATGAGCTTCTCGCATAGAAATAAACACATTGCCATGGTTCTCTCTGAAATATATATATATGCATATAGTGCAGGGGTGCCCACACTTTTTTTGAGTGGGGATCGACTTTTCAAATGACAAACTCAATGAGATCTACCAATTTAAAAACAAAAAAGCTTAATCTAAAAGAAATAAAAACATTAATGTTCAATTAAAATATTGTTCAATTTTAGCATGTAAAGCACAATTTGCTGGCAAACTGCCTAAAAGGATATCAGCACTGAAAGTCATCGCTCCTTTAATTGTTTCTGGCAATTTCACAAAGTTCCGTTATAATCAATGACTCTCTCTACACTGCACAATCACTCTATTATTTACATAATGTGTACACTGTATGTTATAATGAGGTGATTCGCGAGCTTGTATAACTCTGAACATTCTCCACAAGCATATTTAAAGGATATGCGATCTACCAGCATTGCCATTGCGATGGACTGGTAGATTGTGATCGACCTATTGGGCACCCTGATCGCCTTTGCAATTTAATAATTTTGACATATGACATATTAATTAAACAGATCTCTGTAACAGCTGGAAGTTTCTGTAAAGCAGCAATAAAAACTCTAATCTATGGTCAGCCAATCAGAGTATTTTCACAAACAGCGTATATGGAAAGCAGGAAGCTGTGGTAGTAGCAGATCAATTGAGTTTAATGTCATATTCAACGTCGTAAGCATCTGTCAGTTTGTTGTACAAGAACATCGATTATAACTTAATTGATTCAGATGAAAACTCAAATAAGATTGGGTCTCACATTCTGGCATGGTATAATTAACCATAATCAAACAATGTAAGGAAGAAAATTAGTCCACATCCTTCTTAATCTCTCACTAGTTTGGGAAAAGGCAAAGCTTTAGCTTTCTGAAAACGAATGCACCCTCCCATCAAAGGATTTGACAGAACTCACCTCTGAATAAAGCACTCAGTACTGGCCAAGCATCTTTCCACAGTGTGGTTTCAAGTTCATTTATAAAATACAAAGACCTTTTTGAGCTGAATCGCCATTGCCATTGCTCACAATTCTAAGAAGTTTGCCAAATACATGAAAGAAAGCAGCATGCTGTTTGCCCTCCTGGGACTTAAGGTTTGGATTTATTTTTTATTTTTGGGGGATTTGGAATTTATACTCAGAAATTCGAAAGCCACATGAAAGCATTGCTGTCAGCACAGCCAATAATTACAGCATGAGGTGCGAGAAAGTAGTAATATAAATCACGCTGCCTTTCCCTGACAGCATTTTAGTTTAATAACTACCTATGGACAAGATAGATGCATGAAAATGACTAGTGCTGATTGGTGAGTCTCTATGAGGTCAAACGCAGGACGAATAGATGGTAGCAGAAACGACACACATGGAGAACAGGCTGATATAGAAATGCAAATTTCCAGTTCTGTTGGACATAACTTTCAAGGACTTAGGGTTGAGGAGGATGATATGGACAGTAAATGCAAATATCTTGTTTAGTTTATTTGCATTAAACATTGTGTAGATGATGCTACATCACCTGAAAAAATGAGCCCAAAATAAGCCTATGAGTGCCAGTTTAAAAAGGTACAATATGTTGAGATGGGCCTGCAATGCATGTCCAGGGTCAAGTACATATTTAAACCTTTCACATGAAAATGACAAAATTATGTAGAGGGCATTATATGCTGAAGTGAACATGAGCTGTCATGTTCTTTATTCTGACTTGCTCACCGGACAAACTTAATGCAGTGACATGAAAGTGTTTTATGCTCAAAAAATCTGTACATTTGGGCATGTTCCCCCTGCTGACCACTGTGAATGCTGGAAGATTTGTGGGCTGTGGTTTCCAGCAGAGTGTGGGACAGGATGTGATGAATATCAGCAAAAACAGCACAGAGCCTTAAAATTTATCAAAACCCTGCAGTGCCCAAGAGCTTATGGAAACGCTCTCCACATATAAACAAACAACTTCTGTTATGTTGGAATTCAAAAAGAATAATGCCATATGACAGCATAATAAAATTAACAATTAACCATTCAAAAGTTTGTAATTTATTAAATTATAATTTTTTATGTACTTGAAAAGTATCTTATTTTCACCAAGGCATTTGATGGAAATGATACCAAAAAATAAGAAAAAAAAAAAAAACTCAAATACAATTACAGTTTGCTCAATTAAAATTTAAATTAATTTTTAAAATGCATTGAAGCTGAATTTTGAGCATTTTTATATATATATAAATGAGGCACTATATATATATAAATGAGGCACTTTTTTGGAAAAAAAGAAAAAAGCATGCATTTGAAATTATTTTGTAACAATGTAAAAGTTTTCACTGTCACTTTGGATAAATGTGTGTTGTTGCTGAATAGAAATATATATAAAAAAATAAAAATACTGACCCCGACTTACCTATCAAAATTAAACTGAATTTAAATAAACTGAACTCATCTGAACTGTTATGTATTTTTTTATTACATTACATTATATTATTTTTATTTTTATTTTTATTATTAATTCATTTTTTTTATAATAATGATAATAAATAACTAAAAAGGTCAAATATACAGATAAATAAAAATATGTTCAATACACATTCAGTTGAGTCAAACTAAACTGAAAACATTTTTTTAAATAAATTAATAAATAATATTAAAAAAAAATACACCAGATAAATGTATTTAATCAAACTGGACTGCCTCAAGACAAATTTATTATAACTGAATCAGACACATTTAATATAACTAAACAGAAATTATCTAAAAATCTAGCAAAGAGGAAAAATTTGAGCAAACTGAGAGATTCAACTAAGAGAAAGAGAAACAAAATACTGTGGGAGTGAGTTTAATTATCCTCATTATAGGATGCACTGACCCTCTATAGAGGTCGGCTACCACTGAAACTCTAAGAACTCAGAAATGGCCCACCAAAATGCAAATGAGATCTTGCTTACTCTTTGCCACAACACCACTCAGAGATGTCCTCATTTACACGCTGCATGCAACATCATTATGATTCCTCAGTTGCTGTGTTCTGAAAAGCAACATGCACAACTGAGGGCAGAGAATGTTAGTAGTGAGATTTAGTGAAATCTCATGTTTTCATTCTTGGTGTTGTGGGACTAAGCTGATCAGGAATGATTAGATGCCCTACTTACACTCTCTTGGCGCTGCACAAGAAAGACCCTCTCCAAACAAGCCTGATGAAACTATATAGACTGGGAGGAAGGGAGAAAGAATGAGATAAAGGAAGAGTGGAAAAGGATGCTTGGCATTTGGCCAGCCATGATGGCACCTATCTGTGGGGAACACCATGGAAACCGAGAGAGGGAACAGCCACTAAGCCTCTTAGCCTAGATTTACATGACATTCAGCATGGCCCTGTGAACATGTGCCCACCTCCCTGGCACCATGACATGCTCCGCTGAGGAAGATAAGGCTGGAATTAGATAACAGTGATACCTATGATAATGATAAGTCTAAAACCAGAGACTGAGATATCAGTAGCGAACGCTTTAGGTAAGAAGCTAATCAAGCCAAAGTGGTGGTTCCAGCAACACTGCAGCTTTGCTGTACAGTATGTGAAAAGAAAGGATGTACAGACTTATCGCACTGGTTGCATGTGCCGATCCCTTTCTGTAGCAACCCGTCACAATAAAAAACATACATTCATTCTACTACAAGTGTATACTGATAACGGCTTTGTCATTTGTTGAAAGGGCAACAGAGACAGAGAGAACCTGTCATTCCTGTCATGAACGCCAATGAGTCTTTTCTAGAAAGAGTTGTGACTGACATTTCTCTTACATGCTACATAATAACCGGAGGCTCCTGACCCATGACCTCTCCCCAGGCACTCATAATAGAACAGGGCAATGCGTGGTCAAAGGCTAGTCGATAGGAATCTCTTCCTTCCATCATGCAAAGGAGATGTTGAGAGTAAACAATGAAGCTGACGCAACCATTCTGGTTTTAGTATCCAATCTATGCTGCACAGAAAAGTCCAGTGTGCTTTGTGATTGTATTAAAAAGAGCTATTTATTTAATGCTGCCCGTGATTCTCGGCTTAAACGTAGGCAGACAGTAAAACAAGGCAACAGCACTATAAACTACAGCACATAAACAGCTCCAGGAAAAGCATAAGAATTTGCCCCATGAAAAATGAAGATGTGTCAGTTTACAATAAATAAAACAAACAAAATCCAACAAAAAGCCTAACTGTCTATATTCATATATAAAACTTTAAAATGTAACTGAATAAAATAATATTGTATTATATAATTAGAAAAATACAAATAAACTAAAGAGTAATACTGCTATTAATTAATGCTGCATGATCTGTATGTAAACCACAGGCTTAAGGGGAATCAGATTTATCGATGTCTTAACTCACTTTTTATGTCACCCTGTCACAATAGTGTAATATTTGTGAAACATCTTCATTAGGGTCATTTATTGTAAATGATCTTCATTAATTTAATCATCACATCAATTAATATAATCAATTGACAGCCATAGAACAAATAACAATACCAAGACAACTGCAAGAACATACAACAATTCCTGCTGAAGCCAAAAACATTGTGTAGGAATGCAGTGTTCGAGGACAACTGGAGACAAGAGACTCATCAGCAATGTTTCCTTTTCTCTTTCATCCCTTGTCTATTTGTCGCATTTAAGTCAAGCACCAATTGTGCACGGCAGTGGTTAACAATTATGACCATTAGAGAGTTGTATAAGGTTTATAGTGAAGGGGCTAAGCTAAACCAATGTTTACAGATCAAACACAAGGTGGGCTGATTCTGGAGACAGCTACAGTATGGTACAGTATGGTACAGAGGCCTAGAAAATAATATTTAATCCACAAACATTTTTATGAATGTACTAAAATTAGGCAAATTATTAAACCAAGTAAAATCGGTAAAAAGGTTTTTATTTTTATTTATTTTATTTTTTTACTTGCTTTTTTACTCTACAGTGCTTATAAAATAATTAATGTTAGATTGTTATTAAAGTTCAAATTAAAGTTGTAAAAATGTAGAGCAAGGGAATCTAGCTGTTGTAGTCCCTGAATCTGTAAAGATTGATCAGTGCAAAAATGACATTCATATCTTTTAAGAATGGTTCAAGTTTCGAAATACAGAACATTTATACCTAAAGTATTTAACCAAAACAAAGCTGAACTCACACCTGATGCACAAATTATTAATTAGCTTTGATTGTTTATTTTCCCCAGAGCTTGTCAGCTTGTGACTGACTAATCTATGCTAATGTGTTTCTATACTTGACAGCATGGGATGATACCGCCCCTCTGGAGGGCTTTGAATATGTGTGTGTGTGTGTGTGTGTGTGTGTGTGTACATGATTTGCTACTTTTGTTAACATGAGAGATGAAGTTGCTCAACATACAAGGCTGCCGACAAATCCCTCTCTTTTCACTACAGGCTAACCTAACCCAGGAGCATTAGACTGCAGACCGGTTACGCCGGGAAGATTTAAGATGTGAACTATTACATCTGACTGAAAGAGCTGCAGTGAAAGGGCATGGCATCATCAAGCAGTGTGACACTGTGACAGCCTTGTCCCTGCAGAAAGACACTATCACACTATCAAGCTCTACAGTCAGTGTGGGGCACATGAGTGTCTACGTCTCTATGTACGAAAATGGACTTCTTTTGTATCCCACAGTTCACTTGTATGGAGCTCTGCTTTGAACGTGAAAGCATGATTTGAGTCTGTGAGAGTTACTGCCATTTGCTGTTTTTCCATGCAATTTAACGGACCCCTGCCTTGTGACTGACACACTAAAGAGAAAGTGGGAGGCTGGAGATGGATTTCAAACGGGAGTCATAAATGAACAGAGATCTTCACTATAAGCACTACAAGGCAATACAAAATAATTAATCAAGTAAGTTTCTCCATAAATGGTTTTTATTTTATTATTATAAAAAGCAAACTTTACTGTTCAGAAAGTAACAATATGGTTCCATAGTACAACATACGATTAATACATCTCAAAAGTCAGGAAAACCTCATCATATTATCTTTTTGAAATAATGTGTATATTATGCTACTAGAAGATGTGCTGTTGTTCTGCAAGGGCATTCAATCAAACCAAACGTGCATGAAACATGAGCAATGATGATTGATTTTGCCATTCACCATTACAAGGCTCCAGTAAAGGCAGATTCTCGTGTGTCATTTATCTTATTTATCTGCTCTCACACACATGCAGCACAGGGAGCTGCACACTGCAGGTACTCAAAGCACTTATCAACTCATCTCATGAACTTATTGCTCCCATTTAGTGTGGTTTTCATGAGATGAGCTTTACACTCTACGCACACAAACACATATGGACGTTTTGCATGCTCGCTGTCTGTCTGGCAAAGAGACTAATGCATTCATTAATCCTTCATAAGTGTTTGCTTATGTACACACACACAGTTACACAACGAGCCACTAGTCTCTCTCTCTCTCTCTTTTACAAACTGCAGCCATCTGTATAGAGATTACCACCAACAATTCACACAGAAAAACTTTTTTCATCTATCCTTCCACTCCACATTCCCATCTGCCACCCCACGAAGGCCACCTGTGGCCATAGAGAGCATGATAAACAGAAAATGCCCTTCACTAACAGCACTCACACACAGACATGCCTTCAAACTCATTACATTCAGATTCACTAGTTCTAAACAGGGTGATTTTGTTGCCTTTTTAAAACTCGTTTAATGATTATGTAACAAGCCAAAATGTCAGGCTGATATGGTATTATGCAAATCCACAGTGGTTTTGGCCTCATACATATTTATAACATCTCCTCTGCTTCAGATAATCACAAGCTTGGATAAAGGTCAGTGGAGGGGTCACCAAACAGCTGGTGTTTGGGGTGGCCGTCCAAACCAAATACCGCTATCCACACGCAGCCGAAGTGGTAAAAGGTGGGTGGCCGTGCCGCCGGCTAAAATATATAGATTACACAACAGGTAGCGCTAGACTATTCACTCGAAACCCTGCAGAAAACGCCTTTGGAGGAGTTCAGAGAAAGCGCTGGCCATTTGATTCTGTCAGCATTAAGGCTGGAGCCTGCTTATTCCCCCATTTCCTGTTTTGCCCTGGTATCGCATTTCACCACCATTACCGGCAAAGGCCGGCCATCTGAGAGATCTGTCGTCCTCTTCCACCATCCATCACTCCATGGCCCCTGGTCGTACACTCTATCACAAGAACAACAAACACACACACACACATACGCAGACTAACCGAGCAAACTGCAAAAGGCAAGGTCGGCTGAGGCAAGGCCTTAATATCCGACAAACACAAACAACCTTCTACAACCTGCTTAAAGCTGTCTATCCATGACTGTCTGGTATATTGTGACAGACAGGTTCATCTCTTCCATTGAGGCCTTATTGAGCGGTTGTAGTCGCAGTAGAGATAAGTTCGATGGTGTTTAGCCAAATATCTTGTCGCAAAAGGATTACTGTCCATCAAAAATGGATGGAAAATAAGAAAATATTTGTTAAACACCTCCGAAGAGAGTAAAGTTTGAAGTGTCACTAAAATATACCACATTAAAGCACATACAGACCAAAGGCTGTCATGTTTGATGTCGTAGAAGTAGTAAGATAAGGTGTTTTCATCATATAATGCTTTGCGCGCACCCAGATATCCTGCTGAGATCAAAGGTACACATGTGATGGACACATCATACACACACAGTGGACTTTGAAGAGGGTTATGCAAGAAACATGCAGGACACTCTTGATTGTCTATACATGTAGCATCAGATGGTGAAAAGAATGTGCAATAATGTGTTTTAATGCACTCCACACACACTTTTCTAACTCTAATGTCTTTGTCATGGGGGACCAATAAATGGCAGGCTGCTGGCTGCATACAGGGCCATATATCACTCTCTCAGTAACCCCGAAATAATTTGATTCAGGTATCCGAGCACCGCACCTCTGTCTGAGCGCCTGCCTCTCCTTAAAGGTTAATAATTGTTTGGAACTGGACGCCTGAGGGTGTCCAACACTAATGAGGGTGAGAAAAGTTCAAAAAGCTCAGGGAAGTTATCAAAAGTTAAGCAAAAGAAAGATAGAAAACATAAATCAGTCCTCATAGAGAGACAAAGCTGTAGTTTTACATTGTTGCAAGCAGAAAGCAACCATTTTCTTTGATAATGACTAATATTACGTGGCACTTTCACACAGTGAAATGTCAGAGCACAGGTGCATCCATACTAAAAGTGACCTGAAAGTCAACAAACTCCTATAATTCATAATAATTTGTACCAGACAGCAAAATTGTACGTGACAGTACAACTAGGAACATATGAAAATTTGCACCTTTCATAGATTTTATTTTAAAGGGGTTTTCTTATCGTTTCTTATTGTAAAAAGCGCATGCATTTTTACCAATTGAAGAAAAAAATATATAATAATAATAATTTAGAAGTAACAGGCTATTTTCTGTCTGGTTTTGACCCCCTCATTGAAATGCCATGTAGGAAGGTGTGGTGGATTGTAAAGTTGGAAGTAAACATCCACTGCTATGATTGGCTAACACTTGTCTATGTCTGACAGCCTTTTTTAATTTACCTACTATGATTAGGTTATGGATGACGATACATATTTAGTTATGGTTAACTCATATATCGTCTCGCGATTTCACCATTTTTGTGCAAATTATGATGTATTCTCATTGGACCACGTTTGACCACGCAAAGCAAAACACAAATATTTGATGCTCTCACAGAAGAAAACTTCAATCAAAATACAATATAGTTACCATCGGCTCTAATGTTGATAAGATATACAGCATGTAAATGAATTATATACATTCATTCTTCAGTTTTAAAGTGGTAGTTCATCCCACTGAAAAGAAAATGAACCCAAATGTGACTCAATAATATATAAGTCAAAAAAGTTTGCTTAATGTTTTGTGCCCATACAAAGATCGGTCATTGGGGTTTAAAACAACATTGTCCCACTGACTTTCAAAGGAAAGTCATACAGGTTTGAAATGACATAAGGGTGGATAAATACCTTTTATGGGTGTACTAACCCTTTAAAGAGCATTTGTTGAGGCATTAAATAACACTGGGACTTTTAGCCCCAAAACAGAAAGTGGTTTAGGAAATGCATTACAGAATTGATAAGATACAGAATAAGTAGCGCAAGAGATATTTCAAAACCTGGGTCTTGTCACAGAATGAGAAATGGAGTAAGACAGCATCTATCTCCAGTCGGGTGGGTGCTGGTCCTCATCAGACACCTACACATTGGCATGTGCCATACGAGCTCACTGTGCAGCTTGCTGGAATTTGACTCCATAAATAAAAGATTATGTCTCTAATCTGTAATAGCTCTTTCTTCATATTTATTTCTATCACTCCCTCTCTCACTTCAGCAAAATGTCCCAGGTCTCCTTGCTGTCACCGAGATAGATATCAGACACATAAATGCTACTTTTCCGAGAGGGCCACCACTTCTTTATTTCAGTCAGTAAAAACACCACTGATCCAACTGCCAAGGATGTAGTGAACTGCTTTCCTGTGGAGAAAGAGAGCAAAAGACAACTCTTCCAAGACTTTGAAATGACAGGACTCAAAGCATGAATGGTGAGCTTTAAAACAGAGCATTTTCTCTTTTACTAATGTACTATTCGCTGTCTTGCTCAGGCACCCTGTTGTTTAAAATGCTTCCTCTTCCTGTAGAACATGTTTCCCATGTCTTTTGGCATATCCAGTAATCATCAATGACTAGAAATGTATAATTATATTGATTTTTGGAGTGGAAAATTCAAATGGCAAATGATCAGACACTGCTATTTTACCTCATGCTCTCTATGCGGCAATTACTATGGTCTTTTCTAAAAATTGTATCGTTCACACAGAAATTCTTCAGATCTCTGCTCTGAATCTTAACTTGTATGTCTGTCACACTTACCACTTACTCTCTCAATTACTCATTTAACACACAGCCAAACACAGTCACTTCAATATATCGCCACTCTGTCACTCAGGATGTGACAGCTAGTCAGACGCAAATGAACTTCATTCTGAACCTGCGTCTCTTTCAAGGTTCCTCTGGTACTGTCAATCATCTCATCCACACTGCCTCCATTTTGTGTTATATCTGAGGAATCCTGTGCAAGCATGAGCTTTCACTGATGATACTGTGAATCTCTGATCATTCTAAATTGAGCAGAAATTGAGCGGAAGGTACAGTTCATCCCTAACATGACACCGTTATCATTACCCTTTTTTCTGTCCTCTTAATGTTATCAATTGTTAAGTGGTACAGCCAGCACATAGCGCTTGAATAACAGATAGAATGATGCTACTTTCTGTGGTTGCACAATTAAATATTTACAGGGCCTACAGAAAAAGTGTGTTTCTGATCTTAAAGCTGTAGAATATTACATGTATAATTTAAGACGGTGTCCTACATGGAGGGAGAGGAGATCATATGGGCCAGAAAGAGTGTCTTGCGGGGCTCATCCTAGGCAAACTGTTCAACCATCGGCATAGGAAAGCAGCAGAGTAAGTGGACAGGCCTACTTTGTGCTAATGTAGTGAGACAGTGGGATCTAGTTTTATGGTTTTATAATATGGTATTACTGTTAGGCTGATGAACCCCAAAGTATCCCACCAAAGAAATCAGAAAAGGTCAGTTAAAGAGAGCTCATGCCACTGAGAACATTTTCCAGTCATTGGCACGAAATCTGTGCACACAGAATTCAAAAGCTCAAAATCAGATACGTTTATGAGAAAAGCAAAACTGAATTGGACCCCAATTTTTTTAGAGAATTTATCCGGAATGGAGGTGTTTATTTTGTTTGTTTTTTGTTTTTTTACCCCAATGGCAGACTTTTATTCAAGATTTAAGCCTAAATATCATATCAATTCTGTTGTAAACTATGTTTTAATGATATTATTATTATTATTATTATTATTATTATTATTATTATTACTATAAAAATTTTGAATATTAAAGATTACATTGTATCTGAATTAAAAGGGTAAATACAGTTATAGTGGTGCACTTGCAAAAAGGCTAAGTCATGCAGAACCACATTTTACTAACTAAAATAAATAAATACAAATATATTTGTAAACAAAAAAACAAACGAACTAACAAAAAACAAAACTATATACGTGTGTGTGTGTGTGTGTGTGTGTGTGTGCAGTGCCAAAAAAAATTACTATGCAAAACATTTATGAACCATTTTTATTAATGCAATTATGTTTTTAACAATAAGGGTCTGGTCCTCCAAAAAAATAAAAATTATAATATATATATATATATATATATATATATATATATATATATATATATATATATATATATATATATACACACACAAAAGTATATAATATTTTTTAGGAAATGAAATCAAAGATCTGAGATTTATTTTATGTTTATATGTTTTTATAAAAAATAACTAAATAAATAAATAGAAAAATAAAATTATGAATTGTAAATTAAATCAATCAAATAGTCTAAGCCTCCTTGATTATCTCTATCTCCATCTGTGTAAGAAATCAGCATTTGATTCAGGTAAAGAACAATTGTTTAGTTTGGAGCAGACACTTCCAATTTAAAACCTAACTGACATTTTAAAATGATGTACATTAAATCGTACATTATGCATATTAGATCTCATCACCACAGCAGTCATTTATGATTCTGACTCACGTCTACAGTATGTGTGGAGTCAGAGGCGAGAGGCAGAAGCTCAGTGGGAAACCATCAGTAACATTTGACAGGTGGCTGAAACGAGAGAGCGGCAGCACTAGGACTGACGTGTTCACCCTTGCAGATGCCAGCCAGATCTGATTGGGAAGACGACGCATATGGCCTCTAACGGTCCGCATCTGTGCTGACCACTCCCTCGAACGTACTCAGACACTCACTGTGGGAGCGATGACCACACAGCCGTGCAAACCGCTCGCTCCATTTCCACCATTCATCAACCTCGGTATGACATCAAAATGTGTGTGTGTTTGTGGGGGCATGTGTGACCCCTCTTTAATCTGCCATCTGAGCTGAGAGTGTGTTGGCTGGATGCTGTCACGGTGTGTGAAGCCATGTCCTGAGGTGCAGTGTCCCTGTGACAGATCTGCCTCGATAACCACAAGAGGATAAGGAGAAAGCAAAAGAGAAAAAGTGAGGGAGAGAAAACTAAATGGAGAGCACATTAGCCACCAACCAGCATTTTGGAGGAGAGATAGAATGGGAGCGAGCGAGGGTAAGCAAGAAGAGATTGCTCTAAGCAGCCTAAATGAGTTCAGGCATAAGGGATCATGTCATGGCTGTAGGATCATTCCCTCAGGGCTATGAGAAAGACTTCCCGCACTGCAGTTGCACCGTTCAGACAGCTCTGATACTCGCAGAGTCTTTATTCTTGTTTAGTCAAACTAGTGTGGGAGAATCTAAATCTGTACTTTGACAGATTTAGTCAAACTACATCAGTCAAACTAGTGTGGGAGAGCAAATCATGTATAGCACGCACTGAGGTGTTCCAAATAACAATGGTGACACCACTGCTTCATTAAAAAAAACAAAAACAATACATTAAAAAGAAGTAAAGGAAATCTACACGACTCAAAATGGAGCTGGCAAGAAAACATCCTAAAACAAAGCATAGCCAATTTCACGGCGCTATTCTACCAAATTCAGGGATGAAATTCAATTATTATGAAATTGTTTATGACATCCAGTGCACTCACAAAGGACAGGGTTCTGCGGCTCCTCAAAGGCCCAGGAACAGTGGAAAGTGCTGTGCATGAGCAATCAGACCTGTGACACTAAAACTGATCCCAGTCAAAGTGCTGAGTGTCACAAGTCTCGTAGACAATCACACGTGAATCAATATCTCATAACAGACTCGGGGTGTGTGATGCACTCTTTTATCCCTTAGGTAGCGCTGAAAGGGGACAATGCAGACCAGCCACAAACACACATAAACATACACAGCAAATGAATGAAATGGATACGCAGAGTTATTTTATGGGCCACTGAAGAAGAAAAGCCTTGCTTATTGTGCAAATCACCTTCTTTAAAGTTCAAGTTAATTCCCAGAGCTATTTAATTTGTGGACATTGTTTACAATAATGCTTTAAATCAATTATTACGGCTAGACCAATACATTCCAACAGACTATCTTTATTTAACTATTCATTGGTGTGGTATTACAGTCACTCCCCAGTCATTCCAGTTTATTGGATAAGGATTTTTTTTACTATATCAGACCTGTATATCATCTTGCAGTTGCTAAGAAATTAATGCCCCTGTATGGTTTTTGCCTTATATTTACTTAAATTTCCTTTTTGTGTCATCCATTTTGCCTTATGTACAGTAATGGTTTAGCATTTTTTTTAAAGAAAATAATAATAATAATAATAATAATAATCTCATAGCATTATTTATGCTATTCTAATTGTATCATAAATGCATTCATGCCGCCTCTGTAAATGATAAGTGCCAATTCATATGCAGCTTCTGAAAACAATGTTATGGCCTCATTGTGTCCTTAGAAGTTCATGTGTAATAAATTCTGTCTTGAGTAGAGATTCTTTTTTTGCAATGTCAAATTACTGCTTTCCACATTTAACACAATAATGACTGATCTTTTGGGGGTAATTTATCAGGCTAAATGCCAAATTGACGCGTTATTAATTGATAAAAAATATATATATATAAATAAAAAATACAAGTTTTAATCGCTTGAGAACCCTAATATATTTACTTCCATGTCTTCATGATTTAAATGAACAGTATTACTATACTACTATGGTGGAGAGTTAGCTAAACATCTTCCTACAGCGTACTTTCATGTTGGCAGCGATATTTCAATAGGCTTTAAGCTGCAACAGTAATAAGTAGGATTCACAGTGAGTTTGTGTTCCTTTATGCTGGGCTGTATTTTTGGGCTGAGAGAAAACATAATCCCTGAACTCTGATTGGTTGAGCTTCAACAGGATGGTTTGTTGAGGGTTATGGTCCTCATTTGTCATGCCGCTCAGCTCTATTTAAAGTCACAATGTGGTCTTAGGCTGAAAAGCCTGAACACCATCAAGTGACCAAGGCAACCCGCCAAACCAGTGTGATATTTGTTTGTCCACAGATATTAAAGGGATTGTGGTAGGCCTTCAAAAGCACAGAGTACCCCAAGACAAAAGAGAAGAAATAAAAGGCAATGGACAAACCTAATGACATCATGCATAATTAACACAACACTGAAAATAATATATATATATATATATATATATATATATATATATATATATATATATATATATATATATATATATATATATATATATATATATATATATATATATATATATATAAATTCTTAACACAAGACGAAATAACTTGACAAGCAAATAAGACTGATAACTTGTTTCCAGAGCATGCATAATATTAGTATTTTAAACCGATTAAAAAGATGAGCACAGAAAAGATTAAGTAATGTTGCACTGTGAAGCATGCACACAAAAAATAGCATTAGTCTGTGTCAAAAAAGCATCATTAAGACTTAATGCAGCTATTAGTTAATTGAATTCAATCTCATAGACAAGTATCTCTATCTTCGTGGATTCAGTGAAAGATCTATTTCTAAACGGTGCTTATAATGATCTTCTATATGACTGATCTAGACGCCCAAACTCTTTGACAGAAACTAAACCTATGGTAATGAAGACAAAGCTTCCTCCTTTAACATTTGCCTCCGGCAGAGCTGATGAACAGCTTATTGTTTTCTTATAAACATCCCATGCATCTTTTATCGTCAAGGATTTAAGCCTTTCTCCTGTGGGGCGTATTTCTTTTTCCCAGAAAGGTGGCAGATTTAAGATTCAAGATCGCACTATTTGGTGCATAAGTAAATGGAAATACAAAAATGATTTGCATTTGAACCAGAGTTCAACACTTCACAAATAGTCATTCAGGAGTTTATAATCATTACTGATATTTTCTGAAAGCCATCCCTCATGCAAAAATGTCAGCTGTCAATATTTTTATGTTAATTTCAACCTAAAACTAAACAGATTAGAATCTAGACTGAATCACTGGGAGCTTATTATAAATAAAAACAATTTATGTATGGCACTGCAACATTACAGCAGTTTAAACTTTACTGGCATGCTGGTTTAATAAGTTAAATTAAGGATTTCAAGCTTCATTAACATCAAAATGGAATGACCAACTTGAATAGTTCACCCAAAAGCTCTGTCAGCCTTTCCTAAAATTAAAGACATACAGGTTTGAAATGGCAGAAGGAGAAGGCAGAAGAAGAAGAAGAGTGTCTACTTTCATCATAGGCTAATTGGAAAAATGTACCTTATCTACAGAAGTCTAAAAACATTCACTGCAGTTTCAGGCTGAAATTAACACTATAGAAGTAAAATTGCAACTACGTATATTACTTTTCACACAAATTACTATCACTCAGCACATTAATGATTAACACAGAATTATTTTTGCATGGTCATTTTTAGCACCACTCAGTGGACATTTCACTTTTGAAAATGCCATGAAACTAGCAAGAAGCAATGAAATATTTCTCAGGCACATTTTCCAGTAAGAGGAGGGTTGATTATTTTGTGCGGACCAAAGGGAAAAAATAAATGAAATAAAAATAAAACCCTATCTTCAAATTATCTTAAGTCAAACAGGAACGACATGAGCATAAGCAAATTATTTTTTTTAGGGAACTATCTCTTAAGTACTATTTTATGATATTAATTTAAATGATTATAATACTATGGAGAAAATAATGTACATTATATGGCTTGACTAGAAATAACATTTCCCCCTACAGAGATTCCAATTCTGGCATGTTCCACACATTGATATGCTCAATCCAGTCACCACTGTCTGCTTTCATCGTCCTCTACTCCACCTCTATTTATAAAACCCTGCACATTTCTCATTTCTTTCACTGATAATTTTTCAGCACACCCTTGTCAATTATTCACATGCTCTTCTACATATTGAACATGTTTCTCTTTCCAAGCATTAATATTTAAGGCTTCAGCCCTCCTCTAGGAGATCTTAAAAAGATAAATCAAAGTGGCATTTAAAAAAAAAAAATAGTCTCATAGTAAAATTAAGCTCTAATGTCACTGGAAGGCAGAGATTTTGTGGTTTTCTATTAAAACAGGAAATTGACAGATGAGACGAGGCAAATAAATCACCATCTTATAACATTCTGAATGATTTTAGGTCATTTAACACTGGCATTGATTTAATGTCAGAATCATCAAATGATTCCAATCTCAACTGTATTTCAAGACCAAGCAGTGTGCAGTAAATGCCCCATATTGTCTGGTACTGTAGATGACATAAACTAAGCCTCCCAATTTATCTGATGTTACAAAACAAAAGGAAGAATCAATGGTCATTAAATTGCAGTCAGCTGGAACCAGGAATCATGTCAGCCAAGTTTCAGCCAAAGCTGTTTTCACTTAATGCTACAATTGATTCTGCAACTTCATAATCGATCACATTGAGATATGGCTTTTATAAGATCAGTTCATCGCAAGGTGCCCCCAGCAACAAATGCAAATTTGCATGTAACTCTAATTAGCTTTGCTCTTACATGAGCTGCAGTACTAACAGATCCATGGCTGCAGCATTGGACCACATTGCACTTCATCAACCAAACATAACTAACAGAAGTCCAAAAGGGAAAACAAAATTACCGGCAACTCAATTCACCATAGCCAATCTTGTAGAATTACATTCTATGAAAACAAAATGGCCTCTTTACCTGGAAAGTTCTTAAAGAAAGATCTGTTTCTAGCTTTAATATCAAATACGGTTATCAATAATGAGTTTTAAGTCGAGCCATAGCTGTGATCTGTCAAATGCATTTGGATCACAAATGGTTTAGTTATCTTTTCCTCTGTGCTATTGATAAAGGAAGGCAATTGTTGTTGGAGGCATAAAGCAGGCAGACAATAGCAATGGAAATGAATTATTGTACAACCAAAGTATGCGATAAGAACTTGTTCATAGCCTTACGACACCTCATGAAATACAGTGGTTCATATTACTGCAAGTTGAGCGAGGTCTAAATTACTATAGACATAGACTCTTTGTGCTTGAAAAAAACTGGTCAACAGTAAGGATGTTATTTTAGCAACATTTTTATATTTGGAAGAAAAATGTATTTTCTTGATAAATTATGATTTGCTTTTTGTCATTTTTGTCATTTAGAAAAAAATATATATTCCAGCTTTTTCACAATATATAATGATGCAAACAAATTATAAAACTTCACAGCTACCTAAATTTATAAAAGTTGCAAAAGTGTTTGAGTTCAGTTTTCTTTCTGACTAACGCTTTCAAGACTATCACTTCTTACTATTTTGACAAAACCTCATGTATGTTGTTTCCCA
The DNA here is from genome assembly GCF_003368295.1 of Carassius auratus. Taxonomy (NCBI): domain Eukaryota; kingdom Metazoa; phylum Chordata; class Actinopteri; order Cypriniformes; family Cyprinidae; genus Carassius; species Carassius auratus. The sequence continues at coordinate 18,799,484 of NC_039280.1, read as the reverse complement.
TTGTCACCCATGTTGTTTGTGGGCCTCCCTTATTGAGCCCTGAAAATGGACACTAACTGTGACAAAATTATGCTTTCCAAATTTGAAAACACATACAAAAAATCTTGTAACAATTTTATTGTAAAATCCCTGCAAATTTAAACTTCCTATAAAACCCACACATGAAAATAAAGAGCAGGTTTTGCAAAATCTTTACAAGGTATTTTTTTTTTCTAAAGACGTAGATGTTACAGTACCAGTTTCCATGAATGAAGGTAACTTAATCTGGATTAAACATGGAGAGTGAAGTAATCTCATAGAGTGGTGAGGCATGACAACCTCTTACTACCTGATGCTATGATCCAACATTCAAAGAAAGGGCTCTTCAAAATATTACAATACTTACAGCACTAGAACAAAAACTCTTCTACAAAGAGTCATTGTTATCCAAAGTATTCAGACGTAACTTTCTAAATGTCACTGTGGACAGGCTGTCCACTGTATGCAAATTAATGTGATTGTTAAATTGTGAACACATCTCTATCCAGGCATTCTGATGACTACAGTAAAGGCACTATAATCCCACAGCAGAATCACATATGGACAGCATACCTTGGCGTCAGGTAATACTATGAGCAGGTGTGAGCAATCTGGCATGATGACGCATTAATCAGTTTATGCATGCACAAAAAATTTAAATGCCATTGATGTTACACTGAGGTGTACCATTAGCACATGCAATACAATTTCTTATTTTCAGAGGCTCCTTTTTAGTTTTTAAATGAATAGCAAAATGTGCAGAACCTGTCAATTACATAAATCTATGTAAAGTATGTCACCATTATTAGACACTTTACTTGAAGCTCTTCCAGTAACCCAATATGAAAAATTAATCAGCAAATGCAGAGCTATAGGAGACATCTTCTAATATTCACTAACTGACATCATGATACATAAGCTTTTTTATGTGCTGCAGTAAGTGATAAAAATACAAAATAAGAAAAAGTAAAGCTGTTTTACACTATTACACCTATGAAGTTCTCTTTATATATCCTGATTCACTCTATCATATTTTGAAACACAGGGAGTGGTCAGAGTCAATGTTTGTCATTAGTGCATCTGCCGCTCCCTGGCAACATGATAGACAGGACTGCACACAGCATGAAATTCCTTCATGTTTTGCATCAGGAATGTCATCATTAACACATACTAAGAGTATAATGCAAAACTAAAAAAAAAAAAAAAAAATCTGATAACTACCATTCCCCATCAGAAGCTGTACTGCACATGTCTTGCCAAAGCAAAAACCATCAAGAAAGAATCAAAAAGTATTAAACTTACGTGTCTTGCGGCTGATGTGGGTTCGACCAGGCGTGGTCACGTGCCTCTCAGTGGATGACTGCTCTCTGGTCCACATTTGGGTGGAGTCATTTAGAACGGCAGGATTGGAGGGAGAGGGGCTGGAGGTGGATGTATGGACAGTAGATGTTGTGGTAGAGACCATGGTGGTCGTAAAGGTGGGATTACGTGTGACAAAGCGTGTAGAGGGGCTCTTCTGTGTCACCTGGCTGCCGGATGCTCCACCACCCCTAGGGGGAATGTTCGGAGGAGTTCCCGTTCGAGTCCTGCTCCGCACCACAGTGGTAACGGTGGGGCTGGCCGAGCTGACCCCTCCAATAGTGGTTGTGGTGGTGTCAGATCCCTTAGGAAACGTGCTAGGCTTGGACAGAAAGATGGGATCCTGGCCAATTCCCTTGGCGTCCACCAAGTCAGTAGGCACGTAGTCCCGCACAGAACCCACTACGATCCATTTCAGCAGCATCAGACTGAGCCCTAGGCCTATGAAGCCAATGAGAAGTGGAACCACACAGAGCCAAGTCTGTTGTCGTGGCCAAAGGGCACAGTTCCCACACCTTAAAATACCACCACGAGCAGGGGCCTGGGCTTGTTCACGTCCACCGGAGCCACCTCTCCCATCCGGCTCCTCCAGTACCATAGCCCCCGAGTTATTCACTGTTCCAGAGCTGTCACTCATCTCGCCTGTAGCACGGTAAGGGTTAACCCCACGGCCAGGCACTTGGCAGACATGGATAGCACAAGGCGAAACGCTTGCCAGCAATGCCAGACATTGGAAAAAGATGGGAAAGTATATCACAACCTCAAGAACACAGAGTTGCAAACACAATCAAGGCAGACAAATCACATCCACACACAACTAATACACATACACACACTCACAAACAGACAAGCGCATACACCCAATAGAATTCCGAACGTAGAAATCTTAGTGCTTTCAGAATCCGGTAAAAAAGGACAGTGCTTTAGTCCAGTTCCACTAATACGTCCAGATGACTTCCAGCTCGTCGTAAGATCACTAAAATGGTACAAATGTTAAATAAAGGTGCTGAGCAAAGAAGGTGGAAAGAAAGGGAGGAGTGAAATCATCTGCATGTTGACTCGGAGCACCAGCCGTTGCAGCAGCACTCTCTGTCGTCAGATTATCAAATCCCTCTTTTTGCAGATGACACCACCGTTAGATTTATCCACCGACCTCGTTCCTCCATTCATTGCAATATTTGAACGTTGAGTTCAGTAAAAGTTAAAAACTGGCTTATATTTTTCCTCTCTGGCTCCCTCGTTCTTACCAATTCATTTTTCAAGGTCTTGATTTGACTCACGGTCTTGTATTCGAGTGCTGAGTCAGCTATACATATCCCAGAAAACTGGTACCCTCACGAAAGAGGACTCAGCATTGACCGTGAAGCAATATGTCCCTTTTTCCTTGACCAAAGCTCCTGCTGATTTATAGCATCCTTAAGGGAGCAAGGGATCTGCAGCGAGGATGTGCAAGCTGAGCAATAAACCCAGCAGAGCAGGCAGTGGCAGGTGCAGAGTTGTCCAGGAAGAGATGGTGGATGGTCAAATCCGTTAGCAGTAAAATTCCTTTCTGAACAGCATCTGATGAGCGACCCACCACTGTAGAACGAGCCGTTGATATTGTGCAGAGCAGCGGGCGTATGCTCAGCCTCTATCTACATTCCTCCACTGAGAGAGCGCAAGAGAGAATGAGAGAGAGAGGAAGGGAGAGGAGCGGAGGGATGGAGGAGAGGGAGGGGGGAGTAAGCTTATCGAAGACAAACGGGAAGAGAAAACGAGAAGGGTTAAAAAAAAGAGAGACACCATGCAGGTTTTCCATGAGACAACATTCATCCGTTCCTCAGTACTGTTGTGTTTGTTTTGCCTCTCTGTTGCTCTCTCCTAGGGCTGCCATTTCTAAAGCGTCCGGACTAGCGTGTGTTCCCGCTCTAATCTCCTGTGGGATTTTACCGTGGCTCAAGCATACGACACTGCAGCCAGACACATACACAGACAGCCTTCTCCTCTCCCCTACTGCTTATGCCAGAAAAGAGAGAGACAGACAGAGAAAGAGAGAGTAAGTGAGAGAGAGAGAGGGAGAGACAGAGAGAAGGCACTGCACCTGCTCTCTACACAGGAACATTCCCCACCCCTTTAGAGAAAGACAGAGAGAGAAAGACAGAGAGGGAGGGAGGGAGAAACAAGGAGAGATAAGTACAAGTTGAGAAAGCATTCACAGCAGGATGAGATAGAAAATGAGAGAAGCAGAGGGCAAGAGAGAGAAAGACAAGATACGGGAAAGAAATAAAGAGATCCGTGTCAGTGCTCTGTGGTATTAGCAGAAAAAGGGATTACTGACTGCTGTAAACAAAGTGAGTCTTAGCATCTCTCTTTCAGGACTGTCAATCATCCAACCAGCCCCTCCTCACGTCTAAGACTCTGAGAAGGGAGGAAAGCCTAATGGATGGCATGAATTAAAAATTGTGTGCTGTGTCTAATGGGAGGTATTTTTAAATAGACTGTTGTGCAACACAAAAGGGTTGTAATTAAAGGGAGTGGATAACACTTTAATACCTAAAGACTACAGAGATGCTAGTTTGTTTCCTGTTGGTTCTAACTTGTTTTAAAGGTGAACTCAATATTTTCTTCGTTTATGTTGGGCTGGATGATATGGAAGCCCACTTGGATTAATACTGACACCTAGAGGCACAGATGAGTCACAGAGGAAGCACCGATGCCACTGTACAAACAAGCCATTTCCAATGAGCCACACTTAATTCCACAACAGATAAAATAAAATTATAACGTTTTTACAGTCCAATTTAAAATAAAACATATGGCAATTTTGACAACGTATTTGTATGTCTATTTCTAAGACGGAATGACATATAATTTATAACTAGAAACTAAAATTTCTTTTACCGCAATTTTTTTTTTTAAGTAAAAAAAAAAAGAGATTCAAAACTATTTAAAGTTGATAATTTATCCCATAAACAAACTTATATTTAGTTATAGTGTTATTTTACTTATTCACATATGTTTTCACAATGACTATGACTTCATTAGTTAACATTTATAACATTGTGTATATGCTGTATAAAAGAAATAAATAAAAAAAAAAAAAAAACTAAAAGCAAGTAGTATTTTATTAGGACTTCGCAGTTTATGATTTAAACACTGCAATGTAAATATTGTCATAATTAATCAAGAGTAGATAAAAATAAAAAAAACAATCACTTGACAAACACGTGGCCATCGACTGCTCTAAAAGCATGAGCATGTAGAACATCCAACAGCGGCCCATTTTTACTTTGAAACATGAACTATTCACATTTATTTAAATCACTGCCTAAAGTAATCACATTAAGCCATATCGCAATTCCTGTTTTTCGCTTCCATATTTAAGACCTCCCGAAATGACAGTTAAGACTTTTCATTTGAGATATTTAAGACTTTTTATTACGTTAAAATTAAATAACATTTTTAAGGATCCATGGAGAATCAGTATTTAATAAGCAGAAATCACTGAAGGGCACCTTTTAAGAGCATGTGAGTGAACTGTTCCAACACGGATGACCTAATTCTAGTATTTTGTAATACAGAATAACAGGAGTAAATCCAATCCATTTGAAACAGAAAAATAAAGTCCTTTAGCAGGTAATCCCAAAAACGCATTACAAGTTAAAGGTACAAAAACACACAAAAAAAATAATGTTGCTCTGAGCCCCATATTGTTTTCTTTCTGTGTGAAACGTTTAAAATGTTTCAAGGTGACACATCATTTTTGATTATACAGTCTTCAGAAATCTTGGAATAACCACCCTAACCACTCTGCAAGACAGAAGTAAGCTATTTTCAAAGTGAGACATGTTAATTATGAGCCACAACAGGTAAATAACTATAATAACAACAAATAAATTCAAATTAGGATAATACATTTAACAAATATGGAAAGAGACACAAGTGTGCAGGGCTGTTTTTGTACAGCCATAATGACTAAAAGCACTAGAAGCCTTGCACATTCAAGTTACAAATGACCACACATGCTTTTGCATTCAAAATACAATGCATGGTAAAAGATTAATTTTCTTTTAATTTTATGGTGGTTGTTTGCCTTTATAAATCAGTATAAATCACAATAGAATGTCCAGGCTTAAAAGGTTCTTGCACAGTTTCATTTAATAATGCAGAACAACTAAAACAACATGGTTCTGAGTAAATTACATATAGAAAGAAATAACACAAAAATACCCTTTGTCCATTTAGTTTCAGTTGAACTATACATTTATACATGTAACTATATTTAAATGACCTTTTCTTGTTATGTGAAATGTTATGCCCTTGATATTTAACTTTTTTTTCACCACTGCCATAAATCCATAGTATCAGCAGCTACTTCAATGAGAACTCTGCACATGAATCAGTTACTCTAGGTCCAGGTACACAGTTTGCCTTTCAAAACCCCCCAGAATGAAACCTTCCTATTCTGTTAGCATGTTCCATGTCTAGCTACCTACAGTATGTTTTACTTTCTGTGAAAACTAAATCTAAATAAAGGGACTAATTTCAACTAAATATTTGGCACAGGTCACACTTAAAATGGCTGGTGAGTGCCGATTAGCACACAATTGGTGTGTTTTTTGCACATTGGCAGTGCTTGTTGTTTTATATTTATCATATTCCAGCCAGCTGTCAATAAAACGGTAACCTGGAATGTTGATGGAGACAAGTCAATGGAGAAACAATTTCTTGGGACACCAATCAACCTGAATGGTTTGAGATGGCAGTCAGGGTTCAAAATTAGCACAAATGCGTCCGCAGCTGGATTGAGAAAAATATATCATACTAGCAATTCATCTGAATTTTGCATTATTTTTATATTAAAAATACAAGGGATGCATCGAACCGATACTCAGTATCGGTATCGGCTCCGAATCTGTTATCTTCTGCTGGATCATGTATCGTTCAGATCCAAATCTGATATTGTGCGTATTCTATTCTGTGTTATTGTTAAGCCCCACGAAAGGCACAAAAACATTATAAAGCACCATACATTTTTGTGCACTACATTTTAAGTGTTCTGAAGCCATTCCATAGTTTGATGTGAAGTATAACTAGATGAATATTTTAAGTTCACATAAACTCTGCTCTCTGCTGCGTCTGTCATTCTTCATTCAGCATTCAAACTGAGCGTTCGGTTAATACAGTCAAAACGATGAAACTCTCTTCAAGAGCGCACAGTTATTGAGATTTAAAACTGTTGAAAGAAAAGGCTCAATAAAATATCGCACAGATATAATACACAATGCATCAATCTATCTTCCCTTTTTATGTGGAGCACTATGTGACTTTGCGTTGGTTCAAGTGTATAATTCTGTGCACAGGAAGTGCATGAGCACATTGTGCCACTTTGTATTGAAGCCATACCCCCAGAATTTTTTATATATATATATATATATATATATATATATATATATATATATATATATATATTTGATTCAAGCTGATAGAAGAGCAACTTTGACTGAAATAACCACTCGTTACAACCGAGGTATGCAGCAAAGAATTTGTGAAGCCACAACCTTGAGGCGGATGGGCTACACTACAACAGCAGAAGACCCCACCGGGTACCACTCATCTCCACTAAAATTGGAAAAAGAGGCTACAATTTGCACGAGCTCGCCAAAATTGGACAGTTGAAAACTGGAAAAATTTTGCCTGGTCTGATGAGTCTTGATTTCTGTAGAGACATTCAGATGGTAGAGTCGGAATTTGGCGTAAACAGAATGAGAACATTTATCCATCATACAGTACCTTGTTACCACTGTGCAGGCTGGTGGTGGTGGTGTAATTGTGTGGGGGATGTTTTCTTGGCACACTTTAGGCCCCTTAGTGCCAATTGGGCATCGTTTAAGTGCCACGGCCTACCCGAGCAATGTTTATGACCATGTCCATACCTTTATGACCACCATGTACCCATCCTCTGATGGCTACTTCCAGGAGGAAAAACTAAACTAAACTAAGGATAATGCACCATGTCACAAAGCTCTAATCATTTCAAATTGGTTTTTTGAACATGAAAAAATGAGTTAACTGTACTAAAATGGCCCCCACAGTCACCAGATCTCAACTCAATTGAGCATCTTTGGGATGTGGTGGAACGGGAGCTTTGTGCCCTGGATGTGCATCCCACAAATCTCCATCAACTGCAAGATGCTATCCTATCAATATGGGCCAACATTTCTAAAGAATGTCACCTTTACCTTTATTTATATAGCACTTTAAACAAAATACATTGCGTCAAAGCAACTGAACAACATTCATTAGGAAAACAGTGTATCAATAATGCAAAATGATAGTTAAAGGCAGTTCATCATTGAATTCAGTGATGTAATCTCTGTTCAGTTAAATAGTGTCTGTGCATTTATTTGCAATCAAGTCAATGATATCGCTGTAGATGAAGTGACCCCAATGGGAAGTGTTTCCGATTCCGGTTTACCTAATTAATGCAGCCTAAAAATCCTTTAACGCATTTGGATATTAAAAGCATATTAGTATGTTATGTGTAAGCCAGGTTAAAGAGATGGATCTTTAATCTAGATTTAAACTGCAAGAGTGTGTCTGCCTCCCGAACAATGTTAGGTAGGTTATTCCAGAGTTTAGGCGCCAAATAGGAAAAGGATCTGCCGCCCGCAGTTGATTTTGATATTCTAGGTATTATCAAATTGCCTGAGTTTTGAGAACGTAGCGTACGTAGAGGGACCGGGTAATATGGTCATACTTCCTGGTTCTAGTAAGAACTCTTGCTGCTGCATTTTGGACTAGCTGTAGTTTGTTTGCTTTCACCAACTTGTTGAATCAATGCCACGTAGAATTAAGGCAGTTCTGAAGGACAAAGGGGGTCAAACACAGTATTAGTTTGGTGTTCCTAATAATCCTTTAGGTAAGTGTGTGTGTGTGTGTATATATGTATATATTCTACTTAACAATAAAAAGAACAATTTGTAGCATTTTACAAGATTTTTACCAGATTTTACCTTTCCACACTGAGCGGGATGTGAAAAAGCGAAGTGAATCACAAGAAAAGGCGCTTTCACATCGAGTAAAAATGTTTTTCGACTTCTTTAAATTCCCACCTGCTTGCTAGGTGGTGCCGAACAACAATGCATTTTACCTCAGATATAGTATTCATCTCGTATATGGATTTAACATCTAAATTAAGATAAACAAAGTTTGGTTCTACAACAGAAACACAAACTATCTATAATGCTTAAAAAGGGAACCTACTAAAATATAATTAGAAGTACAATTAGTATCAAGCTACACTTGAAAATGTATGTAATAATGTATTTGTTTACCCACTCTAAACCACCATCGAGTGCTGGTAATATCTTGATTTTGATTCTATAATAACCAGACACATGCACTTTTGTCCTTTAATAATGCTACTATGCTAATATTTGTCATAAACATCCTTAATTGTTTAAATAAATACCATGAGCTGCATGCAAAACACATACAGAAAATACAGGTTCATCTCAATAAATTAGAATGTCTTGGAGATATCCATTTAATTCAGTAATTGTGAAACTTGTGTGTTAAATAAATACAATGCACACAGACTGAAGTAGTTTAAGTCTTTGTTTTTTTTTAAATTGTGATGATTTTGGCTCACTTTAAACAAAAACCAACCAATTCTCAACAAATTAGAATACTTCATAAGACCAATAAAAAAAAATTAGTGAATTGTTGGCCTTGTGGAAAGTATGTTCATTTACTGTACTCAATACTTGGTAGGAGCTCCTTTTGCTATAATTACTGCCTCAATTCAGCGTGGCATGGAGATGGTATGGAAGCCCAGGTTTCTTTGACAGTGACCTTTAGATCGTCTGCTTTTTTTGGTCTCTTGTTTCTCATTTTCCTCTTGACAATATCCCATAGATTCTCTGTGGGGTTCAGGTCTGGAGAGTTTGCTGGCCAGTCAAGCACACCAACGCCATGGTCATTTAACCAACTTTTGGTGCTTTAGACAGTGTTGGCAAGTGCCTAATCCTGCTAGAAAATGTAATTAGCATCTTCAAAAAGTTGGTCAGCAGAAGGAAGCATGAAGTGCTCCAAAATTTATTGTTAAATGGACCAGTGACTTTGGTTTTCAAAAATCGCAATAGACCAACACCAGCAGATGACACGATTATCCTGCTAAAGGCTTTACTTTTGCTCAGCAAAAATGCTTTATTTGTTAGTGCATGCTTGACTGGTGAGTGCAGCTCCGAGTGAATGTTTTCTCAACCAGCATGTATCTAAGCTAATGCTACTCATTAAATGACTGACAGAGCTATGTGTGTGTTTCTACCTGTCTGATTTGGGATGCATCAACCTGCCAGTTCACATCAGCTCAATGATTAGACCACTCCTGCCAAGGGCCACATGCACCCTCACGCATGTGAGCGTGTGCGCACACTCACACTCCACATCTTTCTCTCTCTTATGTCACACATCTACACGTCATCCTTCCACTAAACCCCTTTTCCATCCTTTCTTGTTCCATGTTTTAAACCCCAAAGCCGTACACCCACACAGTCCTGTTACTAAGACTGAGGAGAAAGCACTTTGTCTGTCAGGCACTCCTGAGATCCTATAAAAGCTGAAGCCACCCTGTCCAAAGGAAATGAAGAAACACAAAAGCACATCTGTGTGCCATCTGAGTGAAAAGCACCAAAACTAAAATATGACGGGTAAATTCCCACTGTTCAAAGAGCTCATGCAACCCTGAACCCTCCACAGAACAAAGGTCAGTTTTTATCATATCAAAACCACGTCTACATTTTAAAGAGATAGAGCTGTAGTACACAACAGTCAAACTGGATTTCCAAGGACCAGTATATGGCAAGGCCCCTCTCTAACTGCTGGTGTGGAGGGAGATGTGCCCCACCCTGATTGGATCCTGGTGAAAAAAACATAAACAAATGTTCAGAACCATCAGATAAGATGCCAAGACTACTGACAAACACCTCTAGCAGGACAGGACAGGAAGGGAGACCTACTGCACACACAACCATCTAAGAGAGTACTTCTTTTTGGACTACGTGTTGACCCTTTCTATCACACCAAATCCTAAGGTTTAGGTGCCATAAAAAGTCCTCCAATTCTCTATATACAACAGCAGTGGCCGAAACAAGGAAAGGCCACAAAGATATATCCAAACCTTAAACCTTAAGGCCCAATCCCAATTCTAGTTTATACCCCATGCCCTTGCCTCTGATTCTCAAGGGGTAGGGATGAAATACTGTACTCCTCTAAGAATTGGGACACCGCTACTATACACACATCATCATACGTCATCTAGCTCCAAGAATACACACACCTGTACTGATTAGTTGGTAGCATTAGAGCCTTACTGTTCTATATTAATGTGCTGCTTACTGACACACACACACACACACACACACACTATCACAGATCATCCAGCTCACACATCCAGGAGCAAATAAACTTGTCAATGCTGCCCCTTGACTTCTTCTTTTTTAGAACAGTTTAAGTTTTATAACATATAAATCATTCATATTTGGTTGTCTATTATTATCTATTAACATATTCATTTATTGGTATCATTACACATTGTTGTATTTACTTTTGTATATCTATTGTTAATAAATTTCATTAATCTTATTACAATAGTGTCTTCTTCGCTTTGATGATACAAGGCTCTAAAAACTATCTAAACCACCAGTCTTTCAGATAAATCAGTTGCCCAGCTCCCTACAGTTTGTGAATCTCAAATTGTTGAACAGCTTATTGCAAAAAAAAAAAAAAAAAGTCCTTGACTGGTGCTCTAAACTGAGCAAGGTGGTAACTGGTCACCTGATATACTCATAACCGCACCTCGAGTGACGTGTGACCCAAAAATTACAACATCTTCGGTGACGTGAATCTCATTTGCTACAGGGCACCCAAAACGAAATTGCACTTGCATTCAATGATGAAACACACAAACCAGGATGAAGACGAGGAAGCCAACTCTGAAAGAAAAGCAAGCAATTTGGATGATAAAAGAAAAGAGGAAGTCAATTAGAACTATAGGAAAAACAAAGGGCATGGAGAAATCAAGAGTTAGGTGACTACCAGCGAAATCAGCAACCAAAGATGACCTTGCTACACAGCAAGATGCAAACCTTTGATCAGCTCCAAAAATAGAAAGGCAAGATTCTTCACCACTGTGAGCCAGTAGAATTTTGATGGACCGATGAGACAAAGATTAACCTTTATTTTAGTGATTGGAAAGCAAAAGTGTGGCGCATAAGCATCCAAACTCATCTGTAAAGGTTGTTGGAGGTGGTGTCATGGCACGGGCATGCATGGCTGTCTATAGAAAGGGCCCTTCATTTTAATGTTCACTTAATGTATAATTGCATTAGCAGAATGAATTTGGAAGGGGACAAAATCATCTTGGCTACCAGTATTCTAGAAAATGCCACCAAACTCATTAGGAAGCACTTCATTTGGATCAGGACCATGACCCAAAACACCCTGCCAGTTCAGTCAAGGATTTTATAAGGGCAAAGAAATGCAAAGTATTAGATTGCCCAAATCGATCTCCGAGTTTAAATCCGATTGAACATTCATTTCACCAGTGGTGGACGAAGTACACAAATCAAGTACTTGAGTAAAAGTACAGATACATATGGTAAAATATTACTCCAGTAAAAGTAAAAGTACTCCTTTTTCAATTTTACTCAAGTGAAAGTACAAAAGTACTCAAATTTTTATGTACTTAAGTAAAAAAGTACTGCAAGATAGATGTTTGCAATTTTATATAGGCTACTTAATTTAATTTTACATTAGCACATTTTTTTATAATCCTTCTGCTCAAAATACCTTGGATTTTTTCAAAATAACCACTATATGGAGTCAAGATATATTTTTGTTGTTGATATGGACTACGCTGATGAGAGTAATCTTCACTGTGAAGCTTACACTGTGATTTACCTGAGAGAAAACAGAGCTGACCATCTGATCTTTACCAGTAAGAACAAAGTATTTTAAAGTTAGTTGTTTTACAGAACATCAAAGTTACAATACAGACCAAAAGTTTGGACACACCTTCTCATTCAAAGAGTTTTCTTTATTTTCATGACTATTGACTATTGTAGAGTCACACTGAAGGCATCAAGGGCTATTTGACCAAGAAGGAGAGTAATGGGGTGGTGCGCCAGATGACCTGGCCTCCACAGTCACCGGACCTGAACCCAATCCAGATGGTTTAGGGGTGAGCTGGACCGCAGACAGAAGGCAAAATGTCCAACAAGTGCTAAGCATCTCTCGGGGAACTCCTTCAAGACTGTTGGAAGACCATTTCAGGTGACTACCTCTTGAAGCTCATCAAGAGAAAGCCAAGAGTGTGCAAAGCAGTAATCAAAGCAAAAGGTGGCTACGACATATTTCAGTTGTTTCACACTTTTTTGTTATGCATATAATTCCATATATAATTCCACATGTGTTAATTCATAGTTTTGATGCCTTCAGCGTGGATCTACTATTTTCATAGTCATGAAAATAAAGAAAACTCTTTGAATGAGAAGGTGTTTCCAAACTTTTGGTCTGTACTGTAAATATGACATGATAATAAGGCCTGAAGTTAGAAAGAACATTTTAAGGAAAAAAATAATAAAAGAATTTTCATAATGATTTTTTCCTTCTCAAATCTTGTCTGTGGTTTAAAAACACCTATGGCCAAATGGGGTGCATCTCTTCCCACTGATAATTACTGTAGTTACCATGTTCTGAACATCACATCCTTTCTTTTCTAACCAGATATATATTATATATATATATATATATATATATATATATATATATATATATATATATATATATATATATATATATAGGTGGCTGAATAAAAATATTTGGACATTATTTATAAAAATTACATCAACTTAGCACCAACAAGCTTGTTAGCTAGACAGTTAGCATCAGCTAACAATATTTACTTATTTTCAGTACGATGAACATTCATGTCTGTCTACTCGTCTAGTTAATCCAAACAATATACATATGTATAACGTTACTGTCGATAAACAATATAAAAACAGACGTCACAAAGGACATTTTAATTAAACTGTTAACATTACGGCAGCGGTGAATTTGAACGTGCACAAGTTATTGTATTAAATCTGTGTTATTTTATGGGTTTTTTTTTTTACCTAGAATTGATGTGTCTGCATCGTCTGCACTCGAGCATTTCAGTGGGCTTAAATAGATCACTCTTTACAATGGATTTAGTTCCCAAACAACTGACAGTTTTGACCCAAATATGATTTTCAGTTACAATAATTAATCCAAAATTTCGATATTAATAACTTACTTTTAGCAACATCAGATGCACGCGCGCTCACAAGATCTCCCGGTTCTTACTTCTGGGGACTCGCATAAACGGTTCATTTGAATCAGTGAGTGGTCGACTCCAGAACAGCTGCAATCGGATCATTCTAATTCGTAAACGAATTATTTGGTGTGATTCGCGATCCGATTTAAAAGTTTATTTTGAAAAGATTCAGTTCGTTCATGATGAATCAGACACCGCTTCTGCGTGTCGGGGCACATGATATTATAGGGAGTAACGATATGTTTTATGAAATGTAGTGAAGTAAAAAGTACGATTTTATGCTTTGGAATGTAGTGAAGTAAAAGTAAAAGTTGCTCAAAATAAAACTACTCCAGTAAAGTACAGATACTTGAAAAATGTACTTAAGTACAGTAACGAAGTAAAGCTACTCCGTTACTGTCCACCACTGCATTTCACCAGCTGAAGAGGAGACTAAAGACAGAAACTCCCCAAAACATGCAACAGTTGGAATTGGCTGCATTAAAGCCAGGGAAAAGAATTTCAAAGCATAAGACCAAGAGTCTGCAGATGTCTATGGGTTGCAGACTCACTGCCCTGAGTGGATGCAAGGGATCTGCAACTAAACATTAGCTTTTCATATTTTACATCTGACTTAAATTCAGCTGTTTCAATACCTATACTCACATCAAATAGTTGAATGAACATTAAAAGTACTGTCCTTTTTATTTGGTAAAACATGTATGTGTCGAAAGACCTAATGATAAAAGTTTTGTTGCATATTCACCTTTTAATCATATTTACAGATGTCTTGACTCCACAGCAGAGAAAGCATTTTTTTTTCTTTACTGTTCCAATACTTATGGAGGGCACTTTACATCTCAATGTAGACAGAAACCACTCACAATATCTTCCAAGCAGATATTATAAATATTATTCATGTTATGTCATCATAACGGGATTGAAAGCTTATTACACATCACTGCAATCATCTCTTTAGAGATAGTCAGCATACACTAAAGAATAAGCAGATCTCTAACACAGAAATCACAAATTCATATGTGTTTTGGCCAAGAGAGATCCCTGATATCCATACGTAGGAGATTACCAGACACTCAGCTGTCCAGATGAGTGAGGGTCTGTGTTATGGTGGAGGTGATTAGGCTGAGAATGAATGCGAAGGGGTCACAGATGGAAGATCACACAGTGAAGATGAAGGATTAGAGCGAGTCGACAGAGCTTTAAAAAGGTCATTCATCCAATGTTGTGACATTTTCTGGTACAGAATGACAAAACATTATAAAGGTGGTTGAGACAGAGACAGGAAACAGGACTGGTCATGGAAATTAATAAAAAAAAAAAAACATTAAGCAGGTCAGAGGGTTAACACAATGCTGTGACTGATAAATGCATACAGAGTCAGAGGGAATGAAACCAGTCACCTAAAGGTCAGGAACTTTGCATCAAGCAAACACAGTTCTAGCCTTCAGGTTCACACGAACAGACAACCAAACACACTTCTCCATCCAGAGAGGTGACAGAAATCGACAGGCTGTAAATGAGCAAAGTCTTTTCATCAGGGAGTTTTCAAAACATTGGCCCCGAGGGGACAGGACCCTAATGACTGGAGAACTCCCACAGTGACTAGGATAGATGAATGATGGCATGTAAGATGGACTGTTGTTGGCTAGGAATGCATTTGTTGGATTTCTTTCTACTAATCAATATAAAACTACAATACAATGATGCTCAGAGAAGAGAAAACTGTTTACATTAACATACAGTAAAAATTCTAAAACACAACATTTTCGGACAAAATTATAATAAAGTTCTTAAGAATGAGAGTGGCCTTAGGAATAAACAAGTCTAAAACTATGGTGCAAAGCCGAGGGACAGTGTTGAGCCTTTCACTGCATCTTAAAGGCACATCTTCCATGCCAGTCAGAATTCTTTGTCCCAACCAGCAGTGATTACAATAAGTGCCACTTTTGTCTGTCACATTTTTGTTTCTGTTTCTGTCATGCTTAAAAGGTAAGGTAAATCACTGTCATCACTGTATGCATTACCTTCTTCTGTAGAACACAAAAAAGATTAACTGAAAAACATTGGATCCCACTGACCATAGACAAAAATCACAAAGAAATTTTTTCATATGTTCTTATGCTCCACAAAGGAAATATAGTTATAGAGCTTTAAAACAACATAAAGATACATAATTTATGTTTGTCAATTAAAATGTGGGGGTAAATTAACCATTTAAATCTAATTGGACTGAATATTAAATACCAAAAGCTGATGGATTTTTTAATGTTAAACTCAGAAATTATGACAAATTCTTCAAGTTATACAAGAGGGCAAAGCATTACATTTACACATTTTTATATAATTTTTTTTTTCTATTATTTAAATACACAGGGGTGCACATAAGTTTTTGAGCCTGGGTCTCATAGGAGAACTTGGAGATTTGGCTTGGTCTGCACATTATGCGACCAATTAAATATAGCTTTTAAATAAATTAATAATAGTGATAATATTATTGCACTTTCTTAAGTTAGTTTTTTAAAGCTGCAGTCCGTAACCTTTTTTTTTTTTTTTTTTTTTTTTGTGAAAATGAAGTATATAACCAGCCAGTGTTCAAAACTATGACCTTACTTCATTTCTACTGCTCTTGTACTTCTAAAAATATATAAAATACAAACATTGCAGTGTAACAGAAGTGGAAACCTAAGCGGTATGGATTACATATACAACTCAACCATACCTATATTGACTTTATGTTTCAATCGGAAATAGTCAACACAGAGGCAAATTGTGCTCATTAAGATGCTTCATGGAGATGTTAAGTATGTGCGATTTTACATTAAGTTTGTAACAGCATAAACAGTACAGCCAAAAGTCTAAAAATTTCTTAAATCTTGCATCAATCTTCAAGAACATTTTGTCCAAAGGCATGGTGCTTTACATGATCACAGAGATAACCGTGTTCTTTTACTCCCGCTGAGACAGACAACACTGTAAAGAATAAGCAGTTTTTATACCAACATATTAACACACACACATACATAATTCTCCTGTGATGCATTTGAATTGAAAGCAGGTGCAATAAGTGCATAATGGTAACTTTAGTTATATATAGGACTCTGACTTATCCATTGATTTTAAGATAACTAATCGTCATTAAAGAAAAAAAAATAATAATAAAAATTTAACATAGTTATTAATAATGCATGTTTTGATATGTCATTCAGATAACTTCTGAATTAATCTCCCCACAAATTCATATGAAGGCATCTTGAAGGATATCTTTGACAATATTTTGAGGTAAAACTTTTACTTGGTGCTATTATGGACCAAAAATAAACTAGGATGGGATTGAAATTGTCCAAAAAGGGCTGTTAAATTTAAATAAATTAATGGTGGCAGATGTGCCAAGCAGATCTATCTGTTTGGTCCATTTGCTCACAGAAATTGAATGTTTGTCGCATCAGAATAAAACCCTCAAAAAACAACAGATTCGATCTCAATTAACTGAAAGAAACCAGAAACTGAAAATTCCCACCAGCAAGGTGAATTTGTCACGTTTATGTTCTGTTCAGGTTTAGGCCATGTCCACATGTGCATAGGTAGTATTTCAAGTTCAAGTTGAGCTTTATTGTCATTCCGCTATATGTGTGGATATACCGTGGAACGAAATGTCTGCTGGCTGGGGAACAATGCAAGATGATTTGTAGGGCATGAGCATCTAAACAGGCATTTTTGATTTAGTCTTAGTCTTGAGACGAAAATGCTTAATAGTCCTAGTCACATTTTAGTCATTTGAGTCTTTCATAGTTTTAGTCTAGTTTTAGTTGATGTAAAGTCATTGCATTTTTTGTCAACTTTTTGTCACTACTTTTAAGTAAATAGTTTTGGCCAAACTGAAGTTACCAAAATTTATTTTGGTTGCTATTTAAAATAATCATTAATTCTTCTCTTGTTAGACCAAATTAATTAAGTTTATGAAAAAATTGAATCAAGGACTGAATTTAGAAAAATTATGATAATTTTTATTTTTTGGTGAACTATCCCTTTAACAGAAGTGAAAAAGGAGTATCTTGTATATAAAAAGTATACACACACACACACACACACACACACACACACACACACACACACACACACACACATATATATATATATATATATATATATATATATTAGTGGTGGGCATAGATATTTTTTTTTAATCTAAATTAATCTGACTGTAGTTTTGGAATTAATGTAGATTAAAATGGCTCATTTGAATACTGCAGAAGGCATTCAGAATATGTGTGCAGTGTGTATGCGTTTTTTGTGTATTTTTTTATGCACCCATGTTAACAGATTCCAGCATTCACGCGGTTGTGGTCCGTCAGTGCATTACAGGAGCGTTGAGTCTGCAGCAGTGCAGCGATCTTTCATGTAGCCTACTGAGTAGCGAACTGCAAGCGCGTCCTGTGTGAAAGCACAATGAGTATGAGTCCGTGCTGCTTCAGCACAACATACGAAATGCACACAGACTGCATACGCACTGCAGATGTACACAAGGAATTGTGTACAGATCCCTGCAACATTGAGCCGTGCATTATCATGCTGCAACATGAGGTGATGGTAATGGATGAATGGCACAGCAATGGGCTTCAGGATCTCGTCACGGTATCTCTGTGCATTCAAGATGCCATCAATAAAATGCACCTGTATTCGTTGTCCATAACATATGCCTGCCCATACCATAATACCACGACCACCATGGAACACTTTATCCACAATGTTAACATCAGCAAACCGCTCACCCACACGACGCCATACACACTGTCTGCCATCTGCCCTGTACAGTGAAAACCAGGATTCATCCATGAAGAGAACACCAGATGCCATTGAATGTGAGCATTTGCCCACTCAAATTGGTAACGAAAATGAACAGCAGTCAAGTCGAGACCCCAATGAGGACAAAGAGCATGCAGATGAGCTTCCCTGAGATGGTTTCCGACAGTTTGTGTAGAATTACTTTGTTTATGCAAACCACTTGTTGCAGCAGCTGTCTGGGTGGCTGGTCTCAGACGATTTTGGAGGTGAAGATGCTGGATGTGGAGGTCCTGGGCTGGTGTGGTTACACGTGGTCTGCGGTTGTGAGGCCAGTTGGATGTATTGCCAAATTCTCTGAAACTCCTTTGGAGACGGCTTATGGTAGAGAAATGAACATTCAATTCATGGGCAACAGCTTTGGTGAACATCCCTGCAGTCAGCATGTAAAATTGCACGCTCCCTCAAAACTTGCGACATCTGTGGCATTGTGCTGTGTGATAAAACTGTACATTTTAGAGTGGCCTTTTATTGTGGCCAGCCTAGAGCACACCTGTGCAATAATCATGCTTTCTAATCAAGATCTTGGTATGCCACACCTGTGAGGTGGATGGATTATCTCAGCAAAGGAGAAGTGCTCACTAACACAGATTTAGACAGATTTGTGAACAATATTTGAGAGAAATAGGCCTTTTGTGTACATAGAAAAAGTGTTAGATCTTTGAGTTCAGCACATGAAAAATGGGGGCAAAAACTAAAGTTTTGCGTTTATAATTTTGTTCAGTGTAGTTCCCCTGATTAGTTCGTTCTGTTCATCTGTGTTGATTAATCATCTCGTTTTGCTCCTTTGTTTTCTGATCTTTATAAACCATCAGTTTCTTGCTCTTCTTTGTCCAAGATGAATGTTAATTAAAGGAGTATGTGATTGATGTGGATACATTTCCCCAGGTCATTCTCCTGTCTTTTGTTTAAAGTGGAATTAAAGGATAATTTGGTTACTCCTTCATCGTGTGGCATTGCTACAACCACATACCATGACATAATTATTATAATAAAAAAATTGTATGCAGATTGCATGAATCTATTTCAATAAAATATTCCCATCTGCTCATGTTGTTCAATCCAAGGAATGCAACGTTCAAGCTTTGTGTAAACAGTCTAGGCTAGTTAATATCCAATATATATATATATATATATATATATATATATATATATATATATATATATATATATATATATATATATATATATATATATATATATATATATATATATATATATATTACGTTGAACATCTAAATTACTCATGACCATGGGCTGGCTATTGATTCAGTCCATTCTTCAATACCTGTGACAAAATTCATACGCTTTTGCTATGTCAGACACATCCATGAGTACTCTCATTCCTTTTTTCCCATGTACACAGGACAAACACATATGAACTGACATTGTAGAGAGATGCATATCAGTGTGCCACAGTTCTAATGCCAACGATCTCCTCTTTATATGCATTGATATGTTTTACTTATACATTTATCTCATTATTTTGTTTCTCATTCTTTAAGTACACATCTTTTTTAAGTGTAATTTCTTAGAAAGGACTCTAAAGTGGCACATAGATGATCTGATAGATAGATGTGAAAACAATCTGAAACAAGCTGACCCATGATTTTTTATCTCTATCATGTTTATATTTATTTGTTTGCTGTATTGTTTTGGCAATAGGTTTAGAGTAAAATTGGGCACTGAGCAAAAGTTTACTTCCCTCAGTGAAACTATTCAAATTTAAATGAGCTTTGAAATATTTCTATTCCGGCAGTCCAGATCTGGGTTTTTGCCATCAGACATCATTCCATTTTCTCTTCAACTTACTTATTCGGTCACTTATTTGCTAACTCTTTCAGTCAGTTTGCTCACTTATTGACTTACTGACTTACTGACTTGCTCATTCATTCACTCACTCTGCTGAAAATAATGAGAATCTCCTCACTGTTGTGGTCCCCTGCTAAAAAGTGTGCTGAGGCTACAAGACAAAGTCACCTGCAGATCTGCTCATTAGCTAGATACAACACACACACACACACACACACACACACACTGTGTGTAAAACTGTTCAGTCTCTCAGAAAGTGCACATATACACAATGTCCAAGAAGTATAACAAACATTAAGGATATGACATAGATGAGAAATCAACAAAGTCCTTGGTTATGAATATATTTGATTCAAAGTGTTACATTAGTTCTCAGTATAGCGTCATTTCTGTTTTTCACAGTTAAGAGCTCAATAGCATGTTAACCATGGCAACATGCTTCTGGCTATATAAATCAATCCAGCAAGGTCTTAGAAGACTGAATGAATTAGCAATAATGTCAAACAATTGTATTTATCTGTATGGTCTGTTTGTAGACGCCTGACATTTATAGCAAAATGCAAATTGCACAATATACATACATATATACTCATTAGAAGGTCAGTTACTAAAGCAATCTGCCTTTAAGTGTCCAGCTCTAAGATACAACTGTCACTAGAGTGACAAAATAGGACTGTGATATCAGAAGCCCTTCAATTCTGGGTGAACCACGCTTGGGCTGTGTGATTTTATAACCTTAAAAACCTTAAACTTATAACCTTAAAATGAACAGACAAGATTTTTTTTTTTTTTTTTGTGTGTTTGCCACCACCACAGCATGCTTAAAGGAATGAGAATGAGATGTGATAAGAATATTCCAATTTACATTCAAAATAGTGCATACATTTTATGAACTAGTTTGGTGGTAAAGAAAGTTGTAAAAGAAAAGTTTACCCAAAAATGTATCTAAACCCCATTACTTTTTTGTGTGTGTGTTTTTTTTTTCTGTGGAGAGAAAAATAATATATTTTGAAGAGTCCAAATAACACGGGACCCCACTGAATTTCAATGAATGGATAAAAAAAAAAAAAAAAAAAAAAAATCTTACAAACATAGTTTTTGGTTCAAAAGACTTTAATTGGTGAACTGGAGTTGCGTTGATTACTTATGGATAATTGTGATCTTTTTATCAGCTTTTTAGACTTCATTCTTATGGCACCCATTGTTAATGACATGTCCTTTCATTCAGAAGCAGTATCACTGCAAACATTGGCTGTATCAATGCAGAGTAAATGACCTTTTTGTCTTTCACTGCAAACTGTAGCTCAAAATATTTATCAGATACATTTTTGGGTTTCTAGGAAGCCAATATTGCTTAAGCAGAATTCTGATGGCACCCAATCTTAATGACATGTCCATTCATTCAGAAGCAGTATCATTGCAAACATTGGCTGTATCACTGAAGGGTAAAGGACCTCTTTGTCTTTCACTGCAAATTATAGCTCAAAATATCTATCAGATACTTATTAATATTGGGTTTCTGGGAAGCCAACATTGCCTAAGCAGAACATGAGCAGAAGGGGTGAAAGGATCTGCCCAGGTCTCTTTTTGGCTCTATCTCCCTATTAACAACCCACAGGAACAACACAAACATCCAAAAAGCCAAGCAAGTTTTGTAGTAAAAATAACATTTGTTTTTGTGAATAAAAAAAATATTCTAAATACTAAATAAATAACTATTCTAAATAAATTAGCAAATTTATTCTTAAAGGAATAGTTCAACCTAAAATGAAAATGTACTCACCCTTATGTCATTCCAATCCTGTATAAGTTTCTTTCTTATAATGAACACAAAAAAGGTATTCTTAAGAATTTTGAAGAACCAAAGAGTTGTTGGTCCCCACTGACACACTGAACCTGGACACCAAATTTTTCCATTAAATAGGATAAAGCTGCTTAGACTGCCTCCAAAATATAAAAAGAGAAAGAAGAAAGTCATGTGAGTTCGGGAGCAACAAGAGAATGTGTAAATTATGTCAGAATTGCCTTTTTTGGGGTAAAATACTCCTGCTATAAACTTCACTATCCAGAGAGGTGAGGCAACAGTATAATTTCGATGTGGAAGTGGAAGTGGTGACATTTTTTGATAATAATGGCTGAACCAAAACTGTCACGTATGTCTAATTTGGTTGCTTGAGAGATGGTTCAGAATCACTGTAGACTGATCTCATCTCACCGGGGTTCTTTGGGTGTTTGACTTAACAGCAGTTGTTCCTCTACTATTGATCTGCAGACAGAAGACACGGTTTGCATCTGAATCTACGAATGGAGCTGTGAGTGAGAGAGTGCTTCTCTTCTGATCCAAAACTAGCACTGCTCCTCAGGGAGTTAACATTTCTCTTTCAACTGTTCCAACAGTCTGTCTCTTGTTGTGTGTATATGTGTGTGCACATGTCCCCCAGTCAAACATTGGTTCTGACTCGGGGAGCTGGAATTGAACCCTAATCTCCCCTGATGACGGTACGCCACTTTAAATTATTTATAGCAAACTCCCCACACCAAACTCTCATTTGCCATTTTCTGTGTCCAGCTACTTGAGGACAAGGACATCAGAGGGACAGTCCCTTCAGTAGGGCTCACTGCCTGTCAACTAAACTGAAAAGCCTATCATGGGCATTAAGACATAGAGGGAAATGTTGATATCCCTCAACTGTACCTTCTAGTCTATTTGGCATTAAATCAACTGTTAAAATAGGAGAGGAATACTTTATGCACATAACAACACATTTAAAAGACCCTGAGGATGGCTGCTGGCCACATTCAATAATATGATAAAATATTTAGATGAGGTTGAACAGGCATCGTTCAGTGGCACACCAGAGAAAGACAATGACATCATGTCAAACATGTTTCTCTAATTGCATTTTCTTATGGAAAGCTGTTGACTTCACTCACTCACTCACTCACTCACTTTTTTTTTTCTTCTAATCAAATATGCTAAATATAATAATGGTACATCCACACACTGTATTGCTGACTATAAACTTTCTAACACATGCTCAGAAAGGTCAGACTGATAATGGCATTGAGGGGAGGCAGATCTACTATACATGCACGAGACCTAACTGTTAACTGTAAATAATGATTATGAATGAAATTACAACTGTCAAACTGTAAGAGATTAAACTTTAAAAGCGTATAAACATTGAAGTGAAAGGGAAGTGAAGTTAAAATTGTGACATTTGCCAAGTATGGTAACCCATACTCGGAATTGGTGCTCTGCATTTAACCCATCCAAGTGCACACACACAGCAGTGAGAAGTGGACACACCGTGAACACACACCCGGACAGACCAGTGGGCAGCTATATCCAGCTATATATATATAATTTTTGCAATTACTAATTCATACCATGTTAATATATATATATATATATATATATATATATATATATATATATATATATATATATATTTAAAGATTCTGAAACTGATGTAAACTTTTGACCTCAATTGTGTATATATATGTGTGTGTTCAGAATCTGTTGTTGTTGCCCGAGACAAATGTCCTTCACCAAAACCTCAATATCAGCAGAAGCGTTTTCAAGGCACTTTTAAAAGACCATTTGTGTCAAAACCCCTCAAAGACTTGCCTTTAGCGCTGACACACAGGGGAGCCTTTGGCGCTCTCCCTTTCACTCCGCAGACATTTCCAGGGCCAGTCACCCTTCTGTCCCTTATCGAATGAATGAGAATGGCACAGTGAAGATGATAAACCATCACTTCTACTCTTTCCCCCTCTCATCAGAAACATCTCGCAGTAGGTTTTTCACAAGCCCTACTGCTTCCTCAACATGACTTATGTGTCATTTAGTTTATAATGTTTAAAGCATACACCCTGTGGCATTAGTAATGCAGAGCAGAAGACAAATCTACCTCAGCGTCCATCACAGGAGAAATGAGGGTGATGAAAGTAAGAGAGCCAATCTGTCCTCTATTTCACTGTTTTTATCTATTTATAAAAACACAGGCCTATATACAGTATATACCTAACCTGTGAGTCCTGTATAACCTTCCAAATAAACTCTCTTTAATAAAACTATCTATTCATCCATCCATCTGTCCGTAAGTCTGTCCATATCCCCCCTGATTAATCTTTCAAATAAAACCTTAAACTTCAATTCGTAATGCTATTTTACATTTTCAAGGCTGCCTAGCCAATTTTAAAATGTAACATTGGCATGTTTAACAAGTGTGCTTTATCGTGCATGAACCATATGCAAAATAATTAAGTGATTACTTGGAAATGTTTACAAAATGTTTCTTTTGAGAGACCTCTGTCCCTCCTTCATGATGTCACACTCTGACTGATGGTCAGAAAACAGAGGAGAATTTGTATCACAGCCTGTCCGCTAAGAAAATCATCTGCAGTTCAAAGACAGATGGCAGACAGTTGGAATATTCTCCAGCAATAATGAACACAGGGGATGCCCTGATTTCTCAGCGTCAGCATTTCCACACCCCAAAACTACGTTGGAAGTCTCCCTAGTCTGTCTCACTAAAAAACCTGACTCGCTGCATTATTTTTTTGCAGCCTGATTTCAAACATGGTGAAGAGCTGTGTTTATTTCCATATTCTGATTAATTTGTCCTTTTTACAACATTTATTGTTTATTTTACATTACGCTACAGCAAATAGCATGAAATGTTGATCATTACAAAAGATAGCAAAGAGCCAGAGATGTGATGTACCTGACAATACTGTGGGTGTTGCTTTGAACTAGCGAAACCACCTTCAAATGTGTTCGTATCTATACTTCGCCTCAGGTCTTTCTATTTCTCTTTGCTTTCATCCGAGCAACCGAAGACACAGCATCCTGAAAAATGAAAGGGACGACAGAACAAAATGAGCGTGAGAGAATCCCATTCCCCCTTAGGAAGTATCTATGTGGCAGCATGTCAATAAGAACTATTAGACCGCAAACATTTATTACTCTGATGAGTGATTTCTGCTTTCAGCATAATATTTTGTCCTTAAATTGCATTCTTTTTCCTATTTATTTTCTCTTATTAACTTTCTTTTATTTTCTCCTCCATTTCCTTCATCTATTCATTTACTTCAGCTTATTTATTTTCTATTCCTGCAAATATAAGTACTTTGTACATTTTGACAGTTTTGTAAATACTGTAGAGCTCTGCTGACTCTTCGAGAGAGGACGGAATGGAGGCAGGCAAGTATGACATCACCAATCTGCTCACTGTTAACCTTCAGTGGGTGAGACCAGCTCAACAAGCAGCCTCTAACACCCCTGCTTACTCACTCACAAACACACACACACACACACACACACACACACACGCTGACACACATTCAGTGACATTCTAGTTAGCCGGTGTCTTGGTTAGGGTGGAGGGAAACTTTCAAGCACACACCCACACGCATCAATATACGCAGGAGCACATGCTCACCCTCGCATGCAGAGGGAGAAGAGAGATGTTTGGGCAGATCGATCTGGTGAGGAGGAGCAGAGAGACCGAGATTCACAGAACGCTTCCTCATAGATCACAGGCGCTCTCTCCATCACCCTCATCTCACATTCACACACTCACATTTTCAGCTGCCATCCCGTTTGATAGATTAATGTGCTAAAATGAGATCTGAGATATATTTTTTAAAGTCTAAACTGACGGGAATGCAATAAGATGCAGAAAGGGGGAAAAAAGAAAAATTGTTTACTGCTACTCAAAAATAAATGATTGAGAAAAAAAGACACATGATGTATAAGTCACAACTGTACATCAATAGGCCACCATCTCAAACAAACAGAGAGCTGTTAGAATGGCAGCCAGGCTGTTCTCAGATTCAGGCTGTTTCAAAGCAGCTGTGATAAGGCGAGTCTGTGTGAGGCCGATTATTCCGCTTTGCTGAAGAAACAGCAGCTCTGGTTCTTCATCTCCTTTTGTTTACCTCTAAACTGCCCTGTTTGCTCCGGTGCTTATACTAAGATATGGAAATGACAGCTAAAAACCGGCAAACAAACTGCTTTATTTGTCCAAAATACTGGACAAAAAACTATTTTTCCCACCCTCCATGAACATAACAGTAGATTGCAGAATAACAAGACAATGTTTGCAACTATACAGATGAGTTAAGTTGGATGTCTTTGCAGAGCTTGTACGACAACACTGTATTCCTCATATATAGAATTTCATACACTGCTGCTTTTCACATTAAGTGTTTTATGGATTAAACAAGATGAAAGACCTTTACTTAAACAACTAATTTCCACTCATTTCGAATGCTTATTTGATGTGTTTATACAGTATATGTTGTATGTTTGTTTATAAATATATACATTATAAATTGTTGGCTGGATTATTTTGTATTAGTTATATGTTTGCCCTCCCAGCATTTTGTTAACTGGATTCATAAATAAATTTAATTATATATGTGTGTGTGTATATATATATATATATATATATATATATATATATATATATATATATATATATATATATATATATATATATATATATATATATATATATATACTGTATTTTTTTATTTTAAGACAAATGCTGTCTATAGGTTACAGTCTATTTTATATCTTAAAGTTTTTACTTAAAAACAAAATACAGTTGTTTATTTTATAATCTTTTAAACATTCTATCAGAGAAACATTGTGAGTTGGTGCTAATGAGGCGGGGGAGGTTCTGGGGGGGATGCTGTCTGTTCTAAATAACAGGGTGTATTATTCTTGAATAATTTTGTCATGCATGAAAAAATTATAAATGTTAAAATAACTTAACAACTTTTAAATTAGTGTCCTCTTACACTCAAGTTATATTATTTTCTCTAAAGTATCTGTCACTGTACAGACAGATATACAGACAGGCAGTTCATTGTGCATGCAGAGAAAATATGCCTCAGCTCACAATTCATTTGGTTATTCTCAGCATGCTGCGGTTAGGTTGGGTGTGGTGTAAATAAATTAACACTCTATTAGTGTTTATACCATTAGGATACTGTACATCTCGTAGATTATGTCACCTGAATGGCAAGTCAACCAAAACATGCTGTCAGCGCAAGAAAACAGCCAATAACGAGCTCCAAATCACAGTCGAGAGGGAGGCAAATGACATCAGATCTCATGTTTTATTAATATATGTATATGCATTTCACATTTTCCCTCTTTCAGAGGAGCAGAACACCGAAAAATCTGTCTCTCGCCAGTTACAACTATAAAACAGCTGGACAATCCACCTTTATTACTGTCAGCCCTTAAAAGTGACACATACATTGCACTGTGTGGATCATCGTTTCATAAAAAAGACACACACTGACACATACATGTACAGATGACGCAGACAGAAGCATCCACGCACAGAACTGCCCCCACAAACCGATACAATCTCCAAATGGATAGCAGAAAAATCACTTGGCCAGAAGCAATGGCTTTATAAAGAAGTGCTGAATTATGAGGCATGAAGAGCATTTGAGTCTTGTCAAAATTAGCATGGCCTTTACGGTGACATGCTGACTCAGGCTGAACAGCGCACTGAGGGTAGTTAGGACCAACAACTGCCTCTGTATGGTACCTCTGGGGACAAGGGCTTGGCCAGTGCCTGTCCTTCTCTGTCAGATCCCACCACATACTAATCCAACAGGGTCAGCGGGGGTTTAAACTCCTTTTGGAGACTTTAAAGTGCCCACTACATCAAAGAGGAAGAACACCCCCTTAAGAACTGCATGTGGATATGGGACAGTGCTCAGTTAATATCAGCTTTGTGAGTAAACGTCACTGTTCAATCCTATCTCTGCAAAACAGGAGGGTGGTGTTGGCAGACATTTAAGGGACATTTGGCAGGTTTGAGATTTTGGAGAAAGGAAGGATTTATTTACACCTCCACATTCATGGTGATTCAGAATGGTCATTTTCATTATTCTGACTATAATGCTTATTGTTATTATTATCAATATAGAGTATGCCTGTTGAAAGTCATTGCTAAGTACTAAGCTAAAAGAAAATGGAGACATTATTTGAGTGAGTCGATAAAGCTAGTGTGAATTTCAAACAATCAAAGAGATTTAAAATGTTTCCCACAGCTGTGTATTTATGTTAAACTGTTACGTCCAGTTTTGTGAGATCGTTTGTATGTCACTCGAGACTTCACTGTTACTTGTTTTGTTGCTGTAGTATTGTGCGTAATAATCATCAACATCATCATCATCTCTGTATTTTCTAATGTTGTGTTTATTAAAGATTTATTATATATACACTGTTATACATATTGTATACATGTTCTGGATTAAACGCAAAATGATCTTGACTAAGTAGAAATACAATAAATATATTAACGTAAAAAAATAAAAATAAATACAGGACATGCATACAGTATTATAATAAACATACTGTAATGAGAAGCTGAGATGATGATGATTATTATTTCTTATTAATGTCTTCTTTAATGTTAATCCAGAACATGCATACAATATCATACTAAATGTAATGTTATAAAAAGCAGGAATTATTGTTAGATGGTAATTTTATCATTTTGCATGGTTACTATTGTGATATGCATATATACATGTTTATATACATGTTCAGGATCTGTAAAATTATCTAAGAAGAAATGCACAAAAAATCAATCAATCAAACAATTCATCAATCAATCAATCAATCAATCGATCGATCGATGGATCAATCAATCAATCTTCCCCAGAAGATGTATGTCATGACATTGCATAGTAAAATTATGTGAAAACCAGAGAATATTACAGGTTTATGATCATCATCATCAGCAGCATCAAAATCACACACACACAAAAAAACAAAGTATTGTAAATAAGCTTAATGAAGATAACCCATTTTTGGTAAAAGGAAAGAGAAAGTTGAATTATCTACAGGATCTCTGCGAGCTGCATCTGTTCTATTTCTAATGCAGGTGTCAGCAGCCATATGAGCACACAGGGTTGCCACAGAGCCATGACAAGCACAGCTTAGAAATGGAGCAGAGAGGTCCACTGTCTGTCTGTGTTTGTGTGTGTGTGTGTGGCATATTTTGATTTCCCAAGAAAATTTCCATTTCAAACGGAGGCCTCAAGGGATGAAGACAACCTGCAGCAAACACACATACTTGGAATTTCAATAGGAACCACAGAAGAGTCACAGACAAAAATTCTGCTCCACTAATGGTCACAGAATTTAATCACGTCCAGAAAGAAAAAAAAAACATCTTGTATATCTCATACAGTAGGTGTGTAAAACATCTCCACTCTCCATCAGTACCAAAAACATAGAGTGATTGTGAAGGATGCAGTTTTTGCAGTTATAGACTCAATAAAAGGTACACACTGTAGTTTTTGCCAATTAAGTTTTGGATTTGAAAAATATGATTACATTTACAGTATGTAAGTGACCTTGCTGTTTCTTGAAAAGGTCATCCCTTCGTCGATGTGTTAATGTCGAGGTGTCAAGTAATGAAGTACAAATACTTTGTTACCTTACTTAAGTAGAAATGGTATCTATACTTAATGGAGTAATTATTTTTCTACCGACTTTTTACTTCTACTCCTTACATTTTCACACAATTGTCTGTACTTTCTACTCCTTATATTTAAAATATAGGTTTGTTACTGCTATTTAATTTCAGCTTGTCATCATTCAAAAAAAAACAAACAAAAAAAATATATATATCCAGCGCCATCCGGATGGAGTGAATTTGATTGTGGTTGGATGAGAAGTATAAACATATACCATTCCGACACCCTATTGGTTTTTATGCGATCCATAGCACCTGCACATGACACAAATCACATCACTCTCCAGCAAGGACAGCCAGTTTTGGGACCGTTCATCAAAAAATATATTTCTCAAAAGTTATTATTTCTCAACTACTGGCTCATGTATCAAATGGGTGCTTCCTCTTCGTCCTCTGCAAATTAAGCTACTGTAGGTAGTACGATAGCGAGCCGTTTTATAAATTAAGCGTTTGTGATTGACAACGCGATTGACAATGTTGTGATAAGTAGGCTATACCAACTAGTAACTCATTACTAAAGCTGAAGATCTTTTGCTTAATTTATATAATTTTACACTGGCTCAGGCCGGGCTCGGGCTTGCGCTCAGTTTGGTAAATGAGCGGTCATGTGATGTGTTTCGATTAGCGCGAGAAAGAAATGCGAAAATGTATGCTGAGTAGGTGAAATGGAGGCTTGTCTCTGGCGATTACGTTTTGGTTGCAAATAAAGCAAAGTCTGAAGTGTTTATAATGAGATGAATCCATCTACAGTGGATTCAATAATTTTCCTCCATAAAAAAATGTTAGGCCTAGCCTAGTCTTGGTGAGTAAACATTTTAAAAATGATAACAAAATATTAATTGAGTCTTAAATGCATAATGTAGACAGAATAGGCTAATGTTGGCATTATTCTTTTATGTCAACTGCTAGTGGCGAAGCAAATTCTTTATCTTAATTTCGTTATTGCCAAATACCCATCTTAATTTAGAATTTATCTTAGTTTAATTTGTTAAGAAAGAAATGTTTTATTGGTGCATTGGCCTATTTATGTCTATATTTTTCCTTATACATTACCTTTACTTTTATAATTTAAGTAGTTTTGAAACCAGTACTTTTACACTTTTAATTGAGTAAAAAGTTTGAGTTGATACTTCAACTTCTACAAAAGTCTTTTTAAACCGTAGTATCTATACTTCTACTTGAGAAATGAATGTGAATAGTTTTGACACCAGTGGTTAATGTTGAGATCATATAACCAGTCATACAATTTCATTAAATAAATTATTAATAAATAACAATAAAAAGGTTTATTTTATAGTATACTGCATTGAGCAGTACTTTACAATATATATATATATATATATATATATATATATATATATATATATATATATATATATATATATATATATATATATATATATATATATATAAAAAAAAAAAAAATGAACCAAACGTAATACAAACATTGAAAAAGAAAAAGTTTCAAAACCATTCACTTGAGGTTTCATTTTCCATGACTGATTCCAATCACTAGGAGCAAATCTGTTGGCAGAGCTACCAAATACAGTTGTTTAAAGAATATGTGAAGGATGTAACTAGATGGTCGATATGTTCCAGAGACACTGTAGCATATTTTGCAAATAAGCTGTTGTCAGACCAAGCAAGATTCTGAAGTTCTCACATATTTAACCGAATACATGTTACTCTGATGAGTTCTGTTGGAGAACATACTGGCAAATCTCACAAAATTTCTAAGCATATGAGAGCACCTTAACATTCTGTACACACATAATGAGACTGGGGAGACACTTTTGCCTGTAGCTTTTAGCTAGCTGTACGTGAGCTGTGAAGCCAAATGCCACGATATTTGGATGTAACAGTGTCAGTGTAACAGCGCTAGGGCAGATAGTATTTGTCCTACTAGATTTTTAAAATGAGATCAGAAAAACCTTTTGTGGAACCAAATGTTTATCATGTCATGTACATATACTGTATATTGATAAAAGTATTTTGTTAGTAATAAATGTAAGTTATCGATAAAATATGTAATTTATTTATTAATTTAAAACATTGCACCCTATAGAAAAGGTGATTATTATTACTAATAAATAGCCAACTTTCAAGGAATGTGAATGTTAATAAACAACTAGTTAATAGAGGTCTGCAAGCCCATCAGGCTCGGGCCATATATATATATATATATATATTTTTTTTTTACAGATGGGGATTGGGTTGGGCTAGTGCTCATTTAGCTTCTGATTATAGATGAATGAATGAATATATATACACACGCATTAGCATACAGGTGACAGTTGACCATGCAGAGCATCTGGGAGAAATAGGGAGTTATTAAAAGTTCCCAATGCTTCAGGAAAAGCTGCATTTGAAAGAGTTTTGATTTGATTACCATGACAAACAACGAGCCAATTGGTCATGTGCAGTGCTCGCCATCGCCTCATTAGATGTGCCTTTAAGAAATGCATGTATACGGAATATGATTGTAATAAAATAACTTTTGTTTTTGATATGTTTTATTTAGTTAAGTACTAATTTAAAGCTTCCTATAGATATATGTATCATGTCTATGAGGCATGTATTCGCTGAGTTTCGGTTCATTCTTGTGAAGCACTCCTATTCAAGACCAGAAGTCAAACAGCAAATCATGTTTGTTTTCTTTATTTTATAAAAGCACAATGGTTTGTTTATATTGTGAGTGAACAAAAATAAAAGTAGACCCTTTACAGTTACGAATTATGAATAACTTTTACCGTATGAGCAAAAATGATGGCGTATCCACAGA
Organism: Carassius auratus; assembly: GCF_003368295.1. Lineage (NCBI taxonomy): Eukaryota > Metazoa > Chordata > Actinopteri > Cypriniformes > Cyprinidae > Carassius > Carassius auratus. The sequence continues at coordinate 18,766,810 of NC_039280.1, read as the reverse complement.
AAACATGCAAGTGATCACCCTGGCGCCTCCATGTCCTGCAAAGCATGCATAGCTTCCACTCTCTGCACAAACTATTGGATATAGCGCACATTTATCTAGGTTTAACATTTAAACATATGCTTGAACTGTTTCAGTATATCTACAGATTTTATTTAAGGCAAGTCGTGATTAATTGAGCTACATTGATCAAACATATATGATCAGCTTACTGTCGGCCGCTGGCGGCGTGGTCATTACTTTTAAAAACAAAAACGTATATTTAAGAAACATAAAACGCTCCAATTTTTTTTTAAAATTAACTTAATGAAAAAACTAAATTAAATATAATCACTTTGCCATTACATACAAAGATGAACTATTTTTAACAGCTGAAACAGAAGTATAAGCTGTTTTGGGAGAAGGGGCGGGCACGGGGCGGGCTCAAGATGGTAATTCTGACAAGCTGTTTGACACGGGCCGGGTTCGGGCCTGAGCGTCTCGCAGAACTCTACTAGTCAATAGTTAGAACTGATTATTAAAATGGTAAAAAAAAATTATTTATTTCAACTCTATGTGAGAACTACACATCTAATTCTCAAAACTGTAGAAACTTTAGGAAGAGATTATGACGCATCATGCCCTGGGCACTGATTTCTCAGGGGACCTTGGCACAGACTGCCTCCTTGTGTTTTAAAACACCTAGACGTAGCACAACAGAACTGAGCAGAAGGCACATTTTTGGAATATTAATCTCCACATACTGACACTAATATAAACACTCAATACCCCTGTCCATATGTAAATATACTTGACATCATCCACCATCTCCAATGACTTTATATGGGAATATGGACAAAATTTCACCTTTTTCTCACCCTTTCCATGATCTTTCAACAGTAGTCAGAAATAATCTCTCAAGAATGTACAGTGTTCATTTGACATGCAGTTTTACCAATTTTTACCCACCTTTCCCTGTGATCTTGTTTTATGGTGACTGAACTTCCTCTGATCTATGAATGACAAACATCTCTTGCCAGGAGACACCACAGGCATTTTGGATTACACACTAATATAGACAGAAAGAGGGTGAGAGATAGATAAAGAAAAAAAAAGAGTAGAAACATGCCCTTTTTTTCCTTCTTTTTTTTTTTTTTTACACAAATAAAGCTTCATTATACAATACCACTGTTTTATTGCTGTTTCACTGACTTTTCTCTTTGTTGGACTCTAATGAATAGATTCTGCCACTTCGTTTTACTCATTACAGCAAAGATGTGAGCAGAATTTCACTATGCACATGTCTTTGAAGACTGGGACTTCATTAATACATATTACCATAGAAAAGTTGAGTAGTTAACCACACAAAATCAATTTATTTCCAAAGAAAGGACAAGCATATTTTATATATTGCAGCATACTCGCAAAATAAGCTACGTAATGCAGTTAGAATCAAAACTGATTTTAATGCGAAAACTAAGGTGCTAATTTAATAGGCTAATTAATGCTTTCTCTTACAATTCTGCTTAAAGCTCACTACAGCTGCATTTATTTGATAAAACATACAGTTAGCACAGTAATGCTATGAGATATTATTAAAATTTAGAATAGCAATATCAATTTACAAGTAACATTTGTTATGTCGAAAAGAGTTGTGCTGCTTGATATTTTATAAAAGTTTAATTTCTTAAAAGCTCAAAAGCTGTTTGTTCTAAACCAACCTTTGAATGGTTGTGTATATTTTAGTGGAATTTTTTTTCTGAAACATGAAAGACATGAAAGTTTATTTAATATTAACTTTTCACTATATTTTTTCGTTGTTCATTGAACATTGAGCAATATTAATTTACAATATTGCAACAAGCAATACTAAGCTTACCCTTTTCAATGACTTTTCAATACTATCATCTAACAATAATGCATGCTAAGGAATTATCTTTGTTTGGCAGCTTTTCTCAGGAATATCTGATTAAGTGAAATAAAATAAATCAGCATATCCTCTAATTAATCTGATTCAAAATCACAGCGAAAGCTCCAAAACACAACGGAAACAAGCCGCAACACAACAAAATTAGCCCAACACAATGGAAGCCGCAACAATTAACGCAACAATTTTGTTGTGTTGTGCACTACTAGACCACCAAATAAAACTAACTTATTCCATAAGTTCCTATAAATTGCTGAGTGCAGTTATGATCTACTACAGTATCTTCAATTGCAGCCTAAACTGAGATGTAATATAGATAGAAGAGGAGACAGTCCAGACACCAGGATATTGAATTATGTGCTTAGACCAAACGAGACAGGGCAGAAATCTGATGCACTGCTTAAGAACACCACAAGCTTTCTGCCCTTAAACACAAGAGGGCTGTGAAGGAAGAATAAACAGATTTCAATGGATTTTCATGTTCATTATGGCAGCATTCACTGCTTCTAAAACCCTGCAAAAAACACAGGTTTTTACTGCAATGCACGATCATGGCGAGTGATTACATAAACCCAGTGCTGATGTTTAAATATAGTATTGGCGGTGTCTAAGTGTGTATTTGCAGTTGTTGTGTTTGTGTGCTACTCTGACCCTCCTCTGACAACACTTCCTGAATCTCCATGGACAAGCAAGAAATATGTAACACTTTGAAGTTTGAGAGAAATTAATTACTGTACACACACACTATACACAAGTGCTTTCTGAAAGGATATAGAGAAAATATAGAGAAACTACAAAAAGAACAGAAGGACACATACAAGACGTAGTTCCCACTTTCTGCCATGATCAATCACATACAGGCATATTGTGATTTGCACAAACTTTTGCACTCACACACAAGTGAGGAATATTCCAGAGCATGTGGAGCACACGAACAGAAGATGCTGCTTCATTACTCATCCTGTCTGAGGCTCAGATTGGCCCTGTGCACTCATACTGCCTCCCTGCAGCGCGCTGAGGAGAACACACTTTCCACCACCTTTGTTTCCATAGCATATATTAATGAGTTCAGCAGCAAACTGCCTCCCTTAATACCAGCACCAGGTGATTCACTCATGGCTCTATATGGATCGAATCAGAAGGTCTCACATCTGAGGAGATTTACGCTTAAATAAGGCAGTGTGCACTAATGCACAACTATAATGATCCATAACCTCCGATATCATGCTGTGTGTGATGCTATGGTTAACTACTATTTTCATTCTCCAGAAAAAGGCCCAGTGGGAGGCATGTTTTTTTTTTTTGTTTTTTTTTTTTTTGACGAAAAAATTATTATAAAAAGCTTCTTAATACAATTTTAGAATATTTTATACAATTTCAATAGCTCAAACACATTAAATGACACACATTAAATGACTAGATTTACAGTCTATATACAGACACATAAAAGGATACTTTTTACAATAATGAGGCATTTTGGGAAGTTAGACAAATCACTTTACATAAAATAAAACTGAACTTCCATAATGACAGGAACAACAGAAGCTCAGTGTGTTTTTCCCAAAATGAAAGGTGAAAATATGGTGAATTGTTCATGGAAATGTTAAAGTTAATGGGAATAGGTTGTTACAAGTTAAGCTCAGTTGACATGTACAATGGTAAATTTACAATGTACGAAGTAATGAGGCCAATATTTGGAGCATTTAAAAGCAGAAAGTGATGCTTAAAATTTAAACACATAATACTTCTTTTAAAAGTACTTTACAGCTGTCATTTTTCATAGTTTTATATATTTTTATATATTTATTTATTTATTATCATTATTGTTATTATTATTATTATTATTTTTTTTTTTTAGGATAGTAAGCCATAGTGTTGTTATAGCAATGAACATTTAAAAATGTTTCATATAAGATATTATGTGATATATTTTTATTTTCTTATTTTAAATGTGCATATTTTTTACGTCCTATGGATGTACTATTGAAGAAATCAGTATTTTAACGCTTATGGACTTGCCATAAGTGCCTAAGCTTAACACGTTTTTCTTATTATTTATTTTTTAAGGAGAAATGAATGCCAATTGATATATTTATACACACACACACACACACACACACACAAATGCTGTCAATTAAGCTTTTACTTTTAAGCTTGTAAAAATTAATAAGAAAACCAGAATCCTTATATACCCAACAGCAAAACTGACTCAAGTTCGAGCTGATGAATTCATGCTTTTTAAAATCTGCCTTCACTTAAATGTTCCTTTCTGTGTCACATCCTCCTTTTATTTTATATTGGGTAGGGTAAATTTGATTACATAGCAATCTAATCACAATTAAACAAAATTTAAATATCACAGTAGCTAGAATTAAACCCATCTGATTGACTGAAAACATCAGGTAATTAGTGTTCTTTCAAAGACTAGGGATTGTTGTTCCAAAAAGCTATTTGGTTCACTGCCAAGTGAGATATTAAACACATCAGCATGTCCACTCAGGGGACACAGCTCTCTTTTCAAACTTCTAATAAAACTGGCCAAGGAGCTTAACTACAGCACACAGAAGTATCTATGTCAGCAAGAACACAAATTCAATACTTTTTCTGCAACAGGCCAGAGGGTCCTGATCTGCATAACCAAAATCAAAGCACTTTACCACAGCTAGCTATTAGGAAAGTGATTGTGTATATCCTAATGCTTTAAATGTATTAAAATTAACTAACAGCTTCTGAAACATTGAGTGCATTTTAAAATGACTCTATTTGAACAATCAAGTAACCAGGAATCAGATTGATTTAATTGCATTATTTGCTAACATTTTATTTTACGATGTCCTTGTTACATGTTACATGTACTATATAATATTATAATAAAAATAAATCATGCATAATTACATGCAAGTAAGCCAAACCCTAGTCATAGCCTTGACCATAAAGTAAGTACATGTAGTTAATTAATATTACTCAGTACTTAACTGCACTGAAACAAGGACACAAATAAAGTGTAACCCATTATTTGTATTATATTATTATTATCATAGTTGTTGTTGTGTTAACAGTTAATTAAGCTATAAGGTATGATAGGCTATACTATATCATAAATATAGTTACCACAAAAGGGTTAAGGATTAAGCCAGGGATATTCATTTCATACACCTGAGAAACATATTTTGCTAATAATAACAATAATAATAAACGTGTGCATGAAGGATGAACAATCTTATTGAGAAATAACATACATGACATTTGATGAGGCCTCTAGTCATATCATTCTTTTAAAATAATTTATTTTATCCTACATGGACCAGGTCACTTGTCATGGAAAGTTCAACCATGTCCAATCATTTCATGCAAATGCAATTTAATTTCTACACATAAAAGCACCATGAAATGAACATATTATTAGTGTTGATTTCAGATAGTACTAAAAAGCACATCTAAACAAAGCAACATAACAACAAACACAATGTAATACAGACACAATGTAACACTGGAGTGAGTCACAGATATGAGAAAAAACAAAAATTTTTGTGGTGAGGTGGAAGTTAGTGAATAAACTCCATACATCCACACCAATAGGTGTCAGTGTAATGTCCAAGAACTCTGACACCACTGGAACAAATAAAGCCAGATAAAAAATATTGTGAGACACTTCCTAACATAAGAATGCACCAGGCCATCTACAAATTAATTACAAGTTAAGATGTATCTGTGTCAGTGGCAAGCACAGTAATAGAAATATTATCAATCTATGCATTACTTACAGGTTTGTTTTAATTTTTTGAACGTCTACATTTATATTTATGCTCTCCTGCACATTTTAAACTCTCGGTGGAAATTTACAGAAATGTCCTTAGAAGAAAAACAGTACAGACATTCTCTGACTTACATCTCACTTCAGATGGTCTCTGTTAGCAATGAGAGGCAGTGTTGCAGCCCCTGCACATGGTGATTCTAACAGAAAAGGATAATACTTTCTGCCCTTTTCACCAGTCAAATCAATATTAAAAAATACAAAAATCTAATACATCTAATACACTAAAGCATCTGCCTCAAATACATCTATTGACCAAACAGGAAGGCTAAATCCAGGCTGGTTATGTAATATCTCCATGCCTGATCTCATTGCAATATTCATCTTGTTGTGTTCATGACAACAAAAACAGTAATGATATAAAGAGCAACGAGGTCAAATCTGATCAGACAAAAAACAAAAAAAACAAAGAGCTGCTTATGTTCTTCATGTGGTTTTCTGAAATACGCAGTAACTATGCAGGCAGAAAACAAATTAATCTTACAAAAACATGAAAAGATTGATTCCACGAAACCCAAATACATGCAAATGAGTTCACCTCCATCACCTCTAGTTGATGTAATAAAATGTTCAGTATTCTGCAGCCAAGCACTGGCTTTGGCTGTGTTAGATCTGTAAAATCGTAGCAGAAGGTTGGCTATTTCTTCTTCCTCATTTGTCTATCTGGACAAACAGGAGCTCAAAAATGGGTAAATAAAAGACCCCTCTGAAGGATTCTTGAAGAAGATTTTTCCATTACACACAAATTCAAACAGATGTCCTTTTGGAAGAGTCAAAAGCAAACACAACATGATACCCAATCTTTCCACAAAAAGCCCCTTCATTTTGATTTGAGGCCTAGCACACAGACTGATCTCAGAGTTGCCACCACACAACTCATGCTTTCCCACATATAAAACACAACTACATTACTCAACTGTTTTCACTCAAATCTAGCCATATCAATCCTGCACTATTACTGCAGCCTGAAGACAAACTGAGTAATCTCTGCAGAGATAAATGCAGAGTTGTTGCTTTTCCTCATAATAACAGAAGTATGGTCCAGTCTGGGCTCTATTTTGTCCTTGAGTTGCTTTAAAACTATTTTTCTTTATAGTGGTTGCTTGTCAGATTGTACAAAATGATCCTAGTCCAACTCTATATAGTACAGTAATACAGTTTGTCAAATACAGTATATCTATACTTAAAGTTATGCAGCATCAGAAGAAATATATATCCATCAGTGCAAAAGTACAAAGTAATGTGGGTAAAACACGACCAAAATGCAATCAGTTAATTATATGGAGGGATCAAAGCAGCAGAAACATATTTAGTCCATTATACACATTCATTTTAAGTTATTACTGAGTACAGAAACACCAAAAAGTCAGAGAACAAAAAGAGTCTGTTATTAGAAGCAAAGCCAGAGGATTTAATTACTTAAATCCTAAAGTGCATCTTAACTGTATTTCAACCCAGTGCCCCTGAACCTAGCTCTGATAATAATGTAGAGATATGTTCCCACCTAAAGGCATCATAGGAAATGTGTTTTTTATCAGAGAAACTAGGGTTGAATCTCTGGGCAGCTGTCCTTAAAGAGGTCACATCATGGGGAATCAAATTCGCCTTGATCTTTTGAGATAACAGAGATTACTGTTTGATGAAAACATACTGTAACTTTAAAAGGACAAAACTTCTCCAAAGTCCAAAAACAGCATTTACTGAAACTACTGTGACTGTTGACATGATTTATTCTATACTCCTGCAACTTTCTGAAAATACATTTTAAATAGATGAATACGAGCATCCACATCTACAACAGCAACAACACTGCCTATTCAGTGTTCATAAACTAGATCTTTCCAGAACATGAAGGAAGCAGGATTGATATTATCAAAGGCTAAAAACAAGCATCTTACCTACATTTTATCAAAAGTCCAAAAACATACATATAAATTGAATTCATTTTGGTTTCCAGATGAAATTAACACTAAAGGCAGTTAAACACAACTTTAAGTTAAACGACTTTTTTTCCCTTTCCAAACAAATTATGAATGCAGAGGCAGCTTATCGATTAATAAAGACTTATTTTGAGCTGTTCCCTGTACACTACTACTTTATGCTATGACCTCAAAAGTTTTTACCATAGTTTATGATTTGTAAACAAATACATTTTGATTTTTGCATTACAGAAACATCTCCATATGTAACATACTGTAGTAAACTTGCTCATTAGCTCACCTGGTACAGCATTGCTTTTGCTTTACGGAGCAGCTACATGAGTTATATGAAACACTAATTAAAATAAAAGAGTTCAAACACTTGTAGAAGCAAGTTAAAACGTAATGGTTGTTTCAGCAAATGCCTTTTTGGACCATGATTGCTTTTCTTAACACTATCAGTTAGGTTTAGGGTAAGATGGTATGTCATTTTCATAGAGCATAAATCTTTTAGCACCATTTGCCTGGATATTTCATTTGTAAAATACATAAACATATTTTATAACGCTGGCATACATACTGTTGAATCTGATGAGAAACATGTGAGAACCAATGTGATATCCCTATCAGAGAAATGTTGCCACAGGCATGGTTTTACAAAGAGCCTGGGTTGATAACTATATTGAATAACTAATGAAAAAGCAGGATGGGGGAAATTTTGTCAATCATTGTACTGTTCCTGGTTGTGTGTAGCACCTTCTCCACTGTAAATTCTTCTAGTATGAGTAGCTAAGGTATTTTTTATTTTTTTATTTTTTCACATTCAGTCACATTTCAGTGCCGAATAAGTCATGAGGGTGAGGCAGTCAAAACTATGAATAAAAAATAAAAAATAAATACATTTATATACATTTTAACAAAAAATACTCTAAGAAATAAAATCCATAGATAAATCTGTTACGTTAACAATAAAATAACCATCATAAAAATAAACGCGACCCCTTTAATTTAACAGCAAACCATAACGAGCTGAATATATTGTGAGAGGTGACATGGTGACCAATGGTGACCAAAATACACCAAACGAACGTGTGCACAAATAAATCACTTTGCAAGTGGAAGCCCTCAGTCAGGGTGCAGTGATTTGGAGGTGGAAGGAACAACTCATCTCTGGTCGTTACCGACAATCAGCTCTGATAGGAGCGCAGTCACACTCCTCTCCCACACTCCCCATGGAAGTACAAGCACAGTGGGATGAGAAAACCATGTCCTCTGAAGGGGGTCTCAAACACACTGTCTCTCACAGCCTGAGGTATGAAGACTGATATATGCCAGGACCACTTACAGAGGAAAGCAGAGCACGTACAGAGGTGTAAATCAAAAGTAAATATTTCCTTTTTAATTCTGCAACTTCTTCCTCTTTGTGTTTAACAATTAGGTCATATTATAAAACACATTTCCTTGCCTCCCTTCTGCTGATGTATCATTCATTAGTGTAAGCTTTCCATGAAATAATCATATTAAGGTGATATAAAGGCCTTTTGTTTCCTCAGACATACACACACAAATACACATGAACAAACACACATCATTTCACCCAGACAAAAGGATTAGTCTACAGAGCATGATAAGGGCGATTGCACTAGGGCAACCTCTTCCTATTCTCCAACAAAGACACATTCACTCCAGCTCTGTCTCTCTCATTTCACACCTCTGTGTCTGTCTCATGGTGTCCAAGCGTCCTCTGGCTCTTTCTCTGCATGCCAATCCTCCAGAGACATACAACTCATACACACACGCGGTGTCTGACACATATCGTGAACTTAAACCACAGACCACAGCTGATCGTCTCGCCTTGAAAAATGTCTTTGTTAAAAAAACTATTGGTGGTTTCTCAGGCAGGGCTTGTTATATTAGTGGTTTCCAAGGCTGGGCTTGGAAACAAAGCCTTCTATAACATATATGCAAAGGCAGATTACTCAAATATAATAACATTCCTCATGCTCACCAAGGTTGTGAAAACAGTGTAACATTAAAATATCATTAAAATATTATTGCAATTCAAATATTATTGCAATTTAAAATAACCGTTTTGATTTTAATATATTGTACTGTTATATTTAGCGAAAACCATTAAACATTTTCTTCCACAGGATTTACTGATGGTTAAAAAGTTCAAAATAACAACATTTACTTGAAATAATATATATATATATATATATATATATATATATATATATATATATATATATATATATATATATATATATATATATTAACAATGTAAAAATGTCATTTTGATCATTTTATTGCATCTTTACTTTACAAAATTGTAAAAACGATAAGTAGCTTCTTTCTGTCCTTCTGAGCCTGAGCCACTGATGCATAAAAATGAATAATCGTAATAATATATAGGTGCATGTTGTTCCTCCATTCTGACAGCAATTCCTCACAGGCAAACACTGAGTTAGAACTCTGTGAGGGATGTGGGCAGGGAAGAGTGGAGGAGAGATCAGCCTCTCTCACACTCTGAGCAAACACTTTCAGACGAAAAGCACATTTACGAAGCAACACTTTGGCATTCGAATAAAGTCTCCATCTGCCGTGTCATCAATTAGAATAGCGTTATGTCCTGGTTTCCCAGCAGACACACTAATAATATACATTAAGCAGTGCACGTTAAGGGATGAAATTAGCGTTATAGCCCAATTCACAGCCTGTCCAATCGCAGCGATATTTGCATACTCGGGAAGGTCTGGTTTGCAAAGAGCGGCCCCTGTGCTAAACAGATAAGGACATTAAAGCACCGGTGAGCCAAGCTCACTTCCTCTTCCCTCATTTATATTTTCAGGCCTTTTCATCCCTTGGCTGAACCCTGTATCTGGGGAGAGAAGTATTAAACTTATCTTCACAATTACCACTGAACTAAGAGAATTGTATCATATCTCAGAGTAATATAGCGCTGGGCTGGCGGAGAATTCTCATGAGCTTTTATTCACGTTCTCGGACAATAGTACGATAGCATGCAGCAACAGGAAAATATTAGAGAGAGGATCACTTCATTACTCTGAACTCCCATACTGCTCTAGTGTACTGAGGCTACCGCACACACACTCTACAGGAAGCCGCTATAGCATATGGTCTGTATATAGCATTTAGCCTGACGTAATGCAAATGATGTATTTAATTTGACAGAGTCTTGCTTTTCTAGAGTCAATACGACTGCGAATAGCTGCTGGTCTCAAAACACACTCCATCCAAGCACCGACTGATTACGCCTTGGGAACCCTTTTAGCTTTGATGTGGAAAAAAAAGGTTTTTTGTTGCTTCAAGCATCGAGTAGTTCATGCGTACAAGCGCACGTGCATCTGTCGTTTTTCAGTACACTGTAAGTGCGAAGCTATGCCGCAGATTTGTTTATTTGTCTTTAGCTGCGCCCCATTCGGCAGAGATCACCCAACACGGCTCCTGATGCCTGTGCGGTGCTACGACCCCATTTTAAAATGGAAATAAAGCATTAATTAAGCCCTAATCTCTGCAGCTGTGACTGGGTCTGTTCCTGTTTGCCTCCAGCACCATTCAAGGCAGGCTGAGAGTCTACAACACTTCATCTTGCTGTTTTTGCTGATTGATTAAAGATGTAAGGCTGATGTCAACAGTCTGTCATTTCACTCTCTTAGATCTTAATAGTGCAGCTGGCACCAAAGAACACTTCTAATCCATCTCTTCAAACGAAACGCAGAAGTTTGTCTCTCTGGCAATGCCCTAAATTGGTTTGTTTATTAGACATCACGACACAAGAAATTTGTTAATTTCTCTAATGTGGTGTCAGAGGCACTCAATATGTCATGTGTGTTCCCAAATGATCCTTTTTTGGAGTTTGTTACAGCTTTTTATATCATAACCTTAATTGCCTGGACCTGTGAATTAAACTCTTTTTTTTTTTTTTTTTTTTGTCATTTACTCATCCTCAAGTCGTTCCAGAAGAAATTCTGACGGTTGTAGATGTTATAACAATTAATTTGATTTTGAAACATCCGAGCTGAAAAAAAAGAAGCAATACCACATTAAAAGCATAAATGTCCATTTGACACATGCATAAGTCTTCTGAAGTAATTTGTGTAAGAAACAAACTAGAAAGAAACACCCCAAGCTCTCCTTAGTATCTTCACTACAGTAAGTTATCAAAGTACTATACTTAATTTGTGAGCGAATTGTTCTTTTGAATCTGAACCAGGTTCACAATATCACATTGAATCCTAGGTTTCTCCAGGGTATTAAAGACTTAAACATGAAGCCATGAGCTAATGTCTTCAACTGAGTGATGCCACAAGCTTGATTTTAACAAATGCAACTTTTGAACTGAAGTGGTTGCTTTAAGTTCTTATAGTACAATAATCTATTTTATCTGAAATGACGAAAAAGAATAATAATAAGTGATCCATCATGAAATGAAGCCTTTAAACATTTTTCCTTTTACATAGTGTGTTTATTTGTTTACTATGTACATTAATTTTACTACTGAATTACTTTTATTTCATGCATTAATCTTAATGACTTGTTTATCCCATCTTCATCTTTTTTCTCACACAGTGTTTATCTTCATATCAAAATGAATTAATGAACCAAGACAGATTTGCCATTTCTTAGAAAAAAAAAAAAAAGAATGACACAAGATTCCTCTGAGTCATAGTAGGAACATTACTGAGGTCTGAGAGACATGCAAGCAAAAAAGCAAACCTATATATTACAGCTGTGGTAAAAAAATAAAAATAATAATAATAATTACAAAAAATTGTGTGTGTGTGTGTATATATATATATATATATATATATATATATATATATATATATATATATATATATATACATATATGTGTGTGTGTGTGTGTGTGTGTGTGTGTGTGTGTGTGTGTGTGTGTGTGTGTGTGTGTGTGTGTGTGTGTGTGTGTGTATCTCAGAGAATGGCACTTGGTCATGAACTACCAAATGTGTGGAATAGTATCAAAACAAAATAATAAATAAAAAGCACTTGGACACCCCTTCTAAATAACAGATTTGGCTATTTAGACGAGCAGGTCTATAAATCTAAATATAGAGACAGTCTTTTTCAACAGAATGGGCCTTTCTTTTTCTCTTCCAAAACCACAATGTCCCTGTGCACAAACAAGGTCCACATAGTAATGATTTAGAGTCTGATGTGCAAAAACTTGACTGTCCTGCACAAAGCCCAGACCTGAACCCCAGTAAACACCTTTGGCATAAATTGGAACCCAGCTGTGAACCAGACTCCATGACCTCAATGCTACACCTTTTTTTTTTTTTTAACTGTTGCACCTCTTTACATTGACATATTCTGTTGTTGTCATTGTTGTCCTGTGCTGAAATGGCCTCCATTTAGCCTGTGGAAGTAACTTCCTGAGGCTCTGGAGCAAACCAGAAAGGCAAAACGTCGACATGAGTGCCGGGGTTTCATTGTTGGCGGGACAGTTAACAAATGACAGCTGCTAATTTGCAGTATGCTGATGTGGTAATTATGGCCATGATTTATTCTGCAGTACAGACTGCCTCTGTTAGAAAGAGGATACCCTTTAGGGCCTGGCTGGCATTTAGCCTCATCTCTGTGAACAGTCCATATTGGAAGAGAAGCAGATTAGTGGAGAAAAATCTTCATCAGGCTGAGCAATGTCAGCGAGGACACAACAGGAAATAAACACCATTCTGCAGTGGAGTCAGTCAGTCATGGATATTAATTGTCAAAGACTAGAAATTAAACTAGAAGAGCAAATGTTTACTTGTTGACGATACAAAAATGTCACTTGCACTACTAAGAGAAGCTTAGTTTTAGAAACATATGGGAGGAGTCGATATACAGTAAAAGGAGTTCACAGGTTTATATAATCTATAGGAGTAATGGAATATGAGACATACAATAAATATTTTCTGCACCACATTCGACACAACTTCCCTACTGCTGTAGAAAGAGCCTTATTTTTTTTATTTTTTAAGTAAATTCCATATAATTTTCTACATGATATACACTACTATGCAAAAGATTGGGGTCAGTAAGATATATATACACTGCTTTATCACTGTCATGCAGCACTGCTTAATAACATACTAACAGCAACCCTTAATAAAGAAAAAAATATTAAAACAATTTAATGGAAAATGGAGAAGGCAAACATCAGAAATGTCAATCAGGCCATCCACCATTTATCACAGACGATCATAACATTCAAGTTCACACCTGCCCTGACATGGAGAGCAAACACAAAGCCCCTTGTACATTCAAATGAAAGGAGGGACTCACAGGATGCTGTCAAAGGTCAAAAGGCTTCTGGACATATTTAGTCAGGAGGGGTTGGCCATGGAGGTGGAAGACTCTGTTCACAGACCCATCTGCACTGAACACCTGCTTGCTCGGAGAGCAATGCTAATGAACCGCTTTCTCTCTCTGTGTCTTCATATTTCTCTCTCTCCGTCCAGAGCCAGACATATGGAAGGGAGGGTCTCGGACTGTGACCGGGAGAGCAACGCTTCTGCCAAACAGCAGTGTAAATCAGACAAACGCTCCGCAGGTAACCTTCATCTTAGCTCAAGAACATTGACTCAATCTGTATACATTAATCCTTTATTGTTGGCCTCAAAATCAAATAACTCTCACCCAACACTGACTGGGAAATTGCTACTTACACTCTCAGGGCCTTCACTTCTGCAGTCTCCTTCAATCTGTAGGTTGGCTTTTTGTGCTTGCTGGTGATTCCAGAAACAATTTTTAATAGAGGCTTATCAAGGTGGAGAGAGAATGACGCTGACATTTTCAATTCTCTCTACGCAGCACCAAGAGATGCTCAAATTTCCCAAGGTCACAAAGCCGCCATCACAGACAAGACCTGAACAAGAGTGAGAACACACACATACACACACACACACACACACACACACACACACACACTCACACAGAGAAAAAAAAAAAACCTTAGACAAATAGCTGGGAGACAACAAAAAACTCTCTCTCTCTCTCTCTCCCTCCCTCTCTCTCTCTCTCTCTCTCTCTCTCTCTCTCTCTCTTTCTCTCTCTCTCCATTTCTCCTATTTATTTCAGGCACTGCATCATAGTCAGAAAAATCTGCCTCATAAACACTCACATAAAAATTTAAAGGCTTGTAAAAACAATTTAAGGCTGTCTGATTCTCCCCTCCCACCAACTCAATTTCTTTCTCCTCCTTTCTGTTTCCTCACAGTCTAAAAACTTAATATTAATTTTCATTTATTTATATTTTTAGGCTGAAGTTCTCAGAAATCCTTGATTTTCTCAGGCTTCATCCTCAAGTTTCATTACACTAAAATGGCCGCAGATCAAACTGAATCTGTTGTGATGTGAACTTTTGCTACATCACACATCATCACATCCCCTAGGAAATGTTCCAAGATAAATTCACGTTAAGCTGAAACAACACGTTTGTTGAATAATGTCAATTACCAAGTAAAATATATTCATGGTTACAGCAGTGCACTTACAATAGAAGTAAACAATGGCAGCATCCGGATGGTTTAAATGCCAAAATGTAAAGCTCATACACTCATACACTAAACCTTTGCATTAATTTTGCTCTAAAACATGTATTATTCGACCCTTACTATTGTAAGTTCATGGTCACCTTGTGCTTTTAGAATGAACAAATAGAATAAATGAATAAAAACAACAAAGTGGCACTAAATGGCACATTATATATGCATATAAATTTTTGTTTAAATTAACTTTCATTTATGGACAAAGGTGGACAGGCTGTAGGTGTAGCTACCGTTGGATCATCTGGTTGAAATGAAAGATAAAGCTGTGTTTCATCAGCATACCAATAGTAGAAGAAAACATGTGCCTGTATGATGGGTCCCAGTGATGTAGTATATATGCAGAAGAGGAGGATTCCAAGAACTGATCCCTGAGGAACCCCAGTGACCAGTTAATGTGCCTTGAATACCTCCCCACCACCTGGTTACCCATACCTGGTTAAAAACAGCTAGTTTTTGCTATGGAAGCTATGCTATCTATAAGTGAAGTGTTTAATGAAGGTTTTTTGAGCAGTGGGGTTACCCGAGCCTGCTTGATGCAGTTGGGAAGGTGACTGTGAGAAGAGATGTGCTGATGATGTGTGTGAGTGGAGGTAAAAATGTAGTGGAGATTGCTTGGAGAAGGTGTGAGGGGATTGGATCAAGTGGGCATGTTGTAGGATGGATGGAGAGGCTAAGTTTGGATATGTCTGCCTTAGTGAGGGGACAGAAGGAGAAGGGGAAAGTGTTAGGTGTGGATGTGGTTGGTTTTAGTTTGTGTGTATGTGGAGCTGAGAACTGACTACTGATTGTTCTAGTTTTGTCTGTGACGAATGTGGCAAAAATCACCAGCTGTTGTAAAAGTGGTGGGAGGTGGTGGAGGGGGACAGAGTAGAGAACTGAATGTTTTGAAGAGGTTACATGTGTAAAGATTTGGCAGTATAAACTTGAGCAGAGAAAGATAAAAGCAAAGACTGATACATGCTAAGACAGGTAAGACAGATATTTTGATTTGAGTCATTTTCTCTCTGCTGCCCTGAGTTTGGACCCATGCTCACAAAGAACACCAGGGGTTAGAAAGGGTAACCCATGCTGGCCTGGAGGAGAAAGGACATATATTGTCTAGACAAGAAGTTAAAGTAGAGCATAAAGTGTCAGTTGCTGAATTAACATCCAGCACAGCTCAAGTTTAAGCAGAAGTACTGGGATAAATGTTTATAGTATGGATATAAACACTTATTTTCTCTACAGTAGCAATCTATGGAGGACCAAACCTGCAGAAATGAAAAATAGATAGATTTATCTTTATCTTTTTACTTTTCCGTGTGCAACATGGAAATGAGGGAGGCGGTCCTTGTGGATCCCTGGTGAATCATTGGTCGAGAGCTCACGAAGAAGCATCAGATTAAACTAATGATAGAGATCAGAGTTTGCAAGAGTGGTGTGCCAGATCAACTGGAGAGATCCAATATATTTTCACAGATTCACATTATTATTTAAAATTATTTTATAGCAACTGAATTCAGTTACTTGTCCTCATAGTTACATCAAGCCCGGAACTATCAACATCGTCAATGAGTTTGTAGGTTGATGACGCTACTAGACACTCGGTGGAGGTTTCTAAAGCCCCTTTACACTGCACAAGGGACCTGGAAAATTGCCGGAACATTGCCGGGTGACCTTCTGTGTGAAAGCAAACACGTCCCAGGATTGATACCGAGATTGGTCCCGGGTCGGGCACCTAATAACATTGCCGAGTTCAGTCCCGGAACCAGCGCTGTGTGAACAGAAGCCAGAACTATTGTTGTGTCGTAATGATGACGCACGTTATCGCGGCAACTTTTTTACCGGCTGTTCTGAAGGCGGATCAGTGTTTGAGATGAAACAAATAAAAGCAAACTGTAACAAAGCAGAGATCAGTTAGTTCCTCACTTTCCGCGCTGAAGCTGAGATTGTTCACCAGTTAAAGTGAAAGTTTATATGCCTAGCATTTTTGACTCGTACATTACACAAAACATCTTGATGTCATGTGTCATCATAGGACATTTACGGATTATGTGTGAAAGCACGCACATATTCCGGGTAATCACTGGCAGTTTGAAAGTGGAAAATCTAGCGACCCGAGAACAATTGCCAGGACACATTACCGGTGTATGTTACGGAATCGCTGTGTGAAAGGGGCTTTAGGCTTGTCTTCATTTTGTAATCACAGAGAAAAGACTCCCAAAACTATTGTGAGCATAAGTTTACCATAAAACCAGTTGCACTAAATGCCTCTACAGTCTGTAAGACTGTAAGACCATCTGTAAGGTTACATACGACATCGGTATCTATTAGATTTTTTTATATTTATAAAATAAACTCAAATCATTTGTAAATATTACTTTACTTGACTTGTAGAGTAACACTTTACAGATGGTTTAGTGACTGTAAGCTATTCTCTTAAAATGCTATTGGAATTGGGCTTGGGCATCGTGATGTCATTACTTGGCGTGGCTGCCATGTTGATGGCCTCCTTAACTGCTGGGAAACTAGGGGAAAAAAATGAAGATGGATTAACTTTACACCGCTTTCCTGCTTGAAGGTGTAGCAACAATGAGTTTTACAGAATAATTAACTCAAATGCAGAGATGTATAAAGTACTAGAGAACCATACTTGAGTAAAAGTACAAGTGCTCTATCAAAAAAGTGACTTTGAAGTAGAAGTACTAAAGTATTCAACATTTTTTGTACTTAAGTATTGCAAGTAGTCTATTTTAAAATTTACTACTCAAGTACTGAAAGTAAAAGTAGAAGTATTGTGTTATGTAGCTATTAAAGAAAATAGTCAAAAGTTTGAACATTGTTTTTACTATTTCAAATTATTAACCTAAAGGACAATCACAATTCCTTTGACTGTAACTTCTTGTAAACAAAAAACGGTTACTAGGGTTAGTTAGCCCAATTTGCAAAATGAACGACTTTATTCAGCATTGTCTTCTCTTCCGTGTCTGTTGTAAGACAGTTAAAAACAAAGCAGTTTGTGATATCTGGTTCGCGAACGAATCATTCGATGTAACCGGATCTTTTTGAAACAGTTCACCAAATCGAACTGAATCGTTTTAAACAGTTCGCGTCTCCAATACGCATTAATCCACAGATTAATTAAGCTTAACTTGTTTAATGTGTCTGACACTCCCTCTGAGTTAAAACAAACCAATATCCCGGAGTAATTCATTGACTCAAACAGTACACTGACTGAACTGATGTGAAGAGAGAAATGAAGATGAACACCGAGCCGAGCCAGATAATGACTCGTTCACGAGTCAAGAACCGTTTCTGTCAGACGCGTCCGATTCGTGAACTGATGAGCTGATGATACTGCGCATGTGCGATTTAGCGTGAAGCAAACCGACACACAGAGCGTCTGGAACCGAACTGATTCTTTTGGTGATTGATTCTGAACTGATTCTTAATGTTATGAGCCAATGTGCAGTCAACGCCAATGACGCCATTGCATCGAGCGCAAAAGAATCGGTGAACTGTTTTCTTCAACTGGTTTACTGAATCGAACTGTCAGAAAGAACTAACGTTACTGGTCATCCGAAAACCGATGCAACCGGTTCTTGACTCGTGAACGAGTCATTATCTGGCTCGGTTCGGTGTTCATTTCTCTCTTCACAGACAGCAGTTCAGTCAGCATGCGCAGTCTTCTTAATCGCTTGATTCGCTCAATGATGTGCCAGCTTCATCAAACCTGCCATCTACAGTTCTGGCAGTGGTTTGTAATGGAATGATTCGTAACATCATAATTGTAACGAGTAACGACGCAGCACATAAAAAAATATCGGAGTAAAAGTATTAAACTCAGCGAAAATATGTACCGAAGTAAAAGTGGAAATAGGAGAAAAAAATAATACTCTAGTAAAGTACAGATACCGCCTTTTAGTACTTAAGTACAGTAGTGAAGTAGTTCTACTTCGTAACTATACATCTCTGCTCAAATGATATATAGGGAATTTGAATAATTAATCAGGAATATGATTAATTTATATCTCAGATGACAGTTACATTAAATTTGATTGATTATGAAAAATAGCTCAATTGCCTATACCAATAACTAATCACAGGGCACTGTAACTTACTCATTAATGTGTCAATATTCCATTCTTCATACCAATTATTGTGATATCTCTTACTGTAAATTACTGCAAATCAAACAGTGGTATGTCCAGCAAACTACTGTTGACCTATCAATTTTCAATAAAGTTATCACACCTTATAATTCAAGGAAAAGTATTCTCTGGCCATGAAAATATTATCCTATCCTTATGATAAATTTAGTTTCTAAATTTAGAGCTTGTAGCTATAGATCAGACATCTCAGTGACTCGTAATGTAAGTGGGGTGGAGTCCAAGCCAATCGTCAGTATATGGGTTTTTAATAATTAAACTAGTAATACATCAAACTACACATCACACAGAGTAAATATGCGTACGACACTACAAACAGTAAGCTTTATACAAGACATAACGAATCCAAATAAAAGAGAGAGAGAGAGAGAGAGAGAGAGAGAGAGAGAAAGTAGAGTGAGATCACATAAGGAGCTCAGGTATGGAAATCATAGTCAGTAACTTTTGGAAGCCAACAACAAATCAGATCATAGCAACAATTTAAAACAGCATTTAAATCTCCATAGAAAAGTGATACTTGCATGGCCCAGTGCGTGAGCGTGGTCTTTTTGTGACGCTTTGTGCGCTTGTCCTTTTGAAAACAGCGTGCGTGTGCCGGAGGCCATGTGACGCGCGTGCACGCTTCGCTGGATCTTGGCGTGAGCGTGGAGCACGTGGTCCTTTGTTCTGTCCTCGCGCGGTATTTGAAAGGTTCAACACACAATGTTCCAGAATTCGTCTTCCTTGCGTGGAGAGGCGAATAGTTGAACAAACTTAGTAAAGAAAAGAAACAACAAAAACGAAAACTTCCAAAGGAGCCATTAAAATGGCTTTTTCTCTCAGCCCCTGTGCTAAGGGGGTTTGCGCTATGAGCGCGGCCCTAAGGCCGCGCGGAAGCAACGTTGGTCGCACAGGAGAGCAGCGTGTCCGAGAACGGAGAAGGAGGAGAAGAGCCAGGGCGGACCTTGTTCGGTCGTTCTTATGGCTTGAAATGGTTCACGCCCCTTTTTCGCGTAAACAGCCAATGAAAGTCCGCGATCTGAAGCGGAGGGAAAAGTTCCTTTGTCTCTGTGAAGACAACCCCCTGGAGATCTAGGGCTTGTCCAAATTCCAGGGATTATTCTAGCAAGTTTGTAATTCAGATTACATACATTTTTCATTACTTTGCTCTAGATAAATGGGTTTGTCAGAACATGACGATCACCCTGTTTGTCCAGGGTGGTCGTAAAGTTTTACGACCTGCAAAAGTGGGGGTTACATACACATGACTATTTGAGAAAAAGCCAGAGGAGAAGCCAGAGGAGAACATTTCCTAAAGTATAAGCTTAGCAACCTATACTCTTCACATAACAAGGATTAACCATTTTATGCAATCCATAAACATATTTAAAATACATATTAATAATAAAATGAAAGTAAGGAACTTATACGAAAGGTTTCCTTTGTCTCCAGTGTGTTGGAGGAATTTGGGTTGGGGGTTTTCATTTCTTCTTTGAGGCACGCCCACGTGACTCTGGAATTTCTTGTAGTAAATAACTGTCACGTAAAGCAGGATGTGGCCGACTTCAGGGCGGCCAAAATGGTGAATTATGTAAACAACAAAGGTTCTTGTTTACTCACGTTCTGGTCTTTTGCTCCGAACGTGTTAAGAGTCAGGAATTCACTAGTATGGACAGATGACTGAAATACCATCAGCTCATTAGTGTTACAAAGGCGTGACCACCGAGACCAAGTATCCGAGATTAGAGTCGTTGGCTCGCTTGGATCATGGCTGTAAGACAACCAAACATTACATTCCACAGTATCCCGATGTCAATGAGAGTGTGTTAAGTTAAAGACGGTGTATGATTTTCTTTTTATACATTGTTTCTTTCCTTCAACCATGACAAAAGCATTGTGAGCCTGAGTAGACCATAGAGACCTTAGGTATAACTGGTTTACGATAAACTTATGCTCACAATGCTTTTGAAAGTGAAGATTTTCTCTGTGATTACAAAATGAACACACGCTGTAGAAACCTCCACTGAATGGAGGTTTCTACAGAGGCGTCATCAGCTTAGACCATTGACGATGTTGATGGTTCCGGGCTTAATGATGTATCTATGAAGATAAGTAACTGAATTCAGTCGCTATTAAATAATTAAACATAATAAATGGGAATCTGTGAAAATGTATTGGATCTCTCCAGTTGATCTGGCACATCCCACTCTCAAACTCCTAGCTCTATTGTTAGTTTAATCTGAAGCATCTGCGTGAGCTCTCAACCAATGATTCACCAGCAATCAACAAGAACCTCTAGTTTGCATGTTGTTTATTGCTGCATATAATTAATTAAAATAGAAGTTTAATTTCATAAAGAACAAATTGATTTCAAAATGCACCTAAATTTTTAGTTTTTTGTGTTTTTCAGTTGAATAAAATAAAATGTTTCCCTATATATTTCATCATTGAGGATTTCTTCAAAAAAAGTAAAAAAAAAATCTTGTCTCGTCTCGTTGAGCAAACCCAGTGTCGTGTCTCATCTTGTTTCGTGGGATAAGTGTCTCGTCACACCCCTACTAACTAGTCCTTAGGGTGGTCTACAGCCAGCTTATGAGAGTCAGAGACACACTTGAGGAGGACTGGGAGGAAATGGATCATAACGTTTGAAAAACCTCAGGGAACAGTGAACGAGACACAGGACAGATGAGAAATGAGGGAGAAAAGAAAATGGGGAAAAAAAGGTGTCCAATGGCTGGAACTGAGACTGCATAAACTCTGTGGCATGATTTAAAATCTTCCAGTGTTAAATGAACCTCACCGCTAAAAGCTGTCACCAATACTCTTTTAATGGACATGCCTATGGACAGCCCAGAGAGGAGGAAGTCCCAAAAAGAATGAAAGTAATATACTCAGAAAAGCTTCAAGCGGGTATATGCAATCTGATCTACGATCATTCACCACTGCACAGCAGAAAGATAGAGTGTGGCTTAAACCCAAGGGTGAGAAAAATGGAAGTCTGGTTTAAAGAGTATCACGCTACTGCACACATGTTTATGTTGGAGTGTCAAATCAACACAATTTACCAGCTTACCATGAGCCTGGCAGAGACTCCAGGCCCCCTTTGTCATGCATTAATCATCTGAATGATCATTAGAATTAATCTGAACCCTCACGTATATCTGCTGCTCCCCACCAGGCAGCCATCTTTACTGAAATCTTGAGACGGTGCAGCAACAACATCCATTGTTTTAAATGGCTCTCTGTGGAAAACTAGATCC
Organism: Carassius auratus; assembly: GCF_003368295.1. Taxonomy (NCBI): domain Eukaryota; kingdom Metazoa; phylum Chordata; class Actinopteri; order Cypriniformes; family Cyprinidae; genus Carassius; species Carassius auratus. Next base: position 18,744,210 of record NC_039280.1, on the reverse strand, counting down.
AGGCCTGATCTCATTCTTTACAATACATGATCTTGCTTTCATTGATCTTACTGAGGATATTTACAAGCTGTGTAGTCTATAATGTATAGCCTCTCTGAAAGGTGCCATTTATAACTGATGCTTTCATTTTTTTCTTCTTCTCCCTTTTCAGATGTTTTCATGCATGGGCTGCAGACAGAAAAACACACACTGAAAATGTATTATGTTATGTTATGTTATGTTATGTTATGTTATGTTATGTTATGTTATGTTATGTTATGTTATGCTATTTTATGCTTTTTACATTGTGTAATATAAGTCTCTGGTGTCCCCAGAATTTGTCCGTAAAGATTCAGCTCAAAATACCCAACAGATCATTTATTATATTATATGCCTTAAATGTCTATTTTGAGGGCAAGCAGAAACCAGAGTTTTTTCGTGCCTGTCTCTTTAAATGCAAATAAGCTGCTGTTCCCCTTGCCCTTTTCTAGTATAGAGCTGCTTCATTACAGCTTGGACCTGCTAAAACATCTGTTTTGGTTCTGATTATCATGTTCATAAAAATCATGCATTTTAAACCATATTAGTTCAAACATCTGATATAGGGTATTCTGAGTGCATACATCTGAAGCACATGGAAAGAAAGCGGCTGTCACAGCATATGATTTCTAAACTAAGTTCTCATTCACACATAAGTGTATGTAAAAAAACACATTTGAGTTACAAAAACAGTCGGTTATGTCTGTGAAGGTTTTAGATCTGTGTGGCAGCAGCAAATATACAGTTAATAAATCAATAAATCTCCTCTGAGGCTGGCACTCTAAATAGAGTTATGTGCTCATCTGTGCAGCCAAAGACAGAACAGTTAGCGTGTTTTGCTCAAACTTTTTCTATGGCATTAGAGCTGGTACACCACTGTCGCTTTCAAGAACAACATGTCTGCACCGTGGATGAAAGCTTACAGATTAAGTATGGAGTGAGTTTTGGTTCTTTATTACATGCGAGAAAATAAAAGATCTGAGAGAAAAAAAAAAGTTTGAGAGAAAAAGTTATCACACTGATAGCAAAAAAACATTTCATGAGAGAAAAAAGAATATTTGAGAGAAAAAGTTTTCATGCCAATAGCAAAAAATAATAATATTTGAGACTAAAAAAAGTTTTGAGAGAAAGTATTTTCTCATAGAACACAAAAAAATATACATTTGAAATTTTTAAAATTATTTCTGAGAAAAAAAATCTCTCTCAAAATACTTTGAAAAAAACTCTCAAATATATATTTTTTGCTATCAGTGTGAAAATATTTTCTCAAAAAAAAAAAAGTGTTTCTCTCGAAACGCTTTTCTTTGCTCTTGATGCAATTTCTTGCTCTCGTGTCAGAATTTTGCTTTCACTGTGAGAATTGTGTCATGGGCGGGGCCACGTTCCTATTGGCCAGTCGGGTGAGCATCGTCTTGTCTTGGGAGTCGAACTGAATCATTACACCATTGTTCGGTTCACCTGCATAGATGCCGCCTCTGCCTTATGGCTAGTTAAGTTGAGCACAGACACTCCAATGTTTGGGTAAGATGATGACACACAGCTGGCTGAGCAAGTTCAGTATCACTGAAGATTAAACATTAAAAAATAGCACTCATATTCATGAATGAACGTGTATTATATTATTTGCTTGCTAATCGCTAGTAAAGCTAACCAGCCATCATGCTAGGTAAACTTGCAAACTCACCTGGTTTATACTATGTTTAAATCAAATGCCAAATTAATGTTTTGATTTAGATAGTTTCACGCCTTATTTAGTGAGTAGTGAGCTAGTTTCTACCTTTGCACTTGCTAGCCTCAAAGCACCTGAAGAGTAACTGCTTGTTCTTACAACCTCCCGTACAACTTTCAACTAACGTCAGTATGCATGGAAGGTGGCAACCCTACAACTAGCTAAGGTTAGACAGTGATTGACATACCGTTTGAAAGATTTAAAAGAAAAAATAATTACCATGACAGTACAGGCACAAACATATTTGTGGGTTGCTAATGTAAGAGTTAGTCCTAGACCTGCAATTTACCTTGTCAGCTCTAGACCTCAGCTAGATGGTAAAAAATATTTAGAATAAGCCCCGTGTAGCTGAGTTTGCGAGCTATACATGCAGTGTAGCTAAACATGTGCAACAACCATACAAAGACTATTTTAAACAAAACTAGGTGGGACACTTTCAAACGGTATATCAATCACTGCTCACTACTCACTAAATAAGGCGTGAAACTATCTAAATCAAAACATTAATTTGGCATTTGATTTAAACATAGTATAAACCAGGTGAGTTTGCAAGTTTACCTAGCATGATGGCTGGTTAGCTTTACTAGCAATTAGCAAGCACATAATATAATACACATTCATTCATGAAAATTAGTGCTATTTTTCAATGTTTAATCTTCAGTGATACTGAACTTGCTCAGCCAGCTGTGTGTCATCATCTTACCCAAACATTGGAGTGTCTGTGCTCAACTTAACTAGCCATAAGGCAGAGGCGGCATCTATGCAGGTGAACCGAACAATGGTGTTATGAATCAGTTCGACTCCCAAGACAAGACGATGCTCACCCGACTGGCCAATAGGAACGTGGCCCCGCCCATGACACAATTCTCACAGTGAAAGCAAAATCCTGACATGAGAGCAAGAAATTGCATCAAGAGCAAAGAAAAGCGTTTCGAGAGAAACACTTTTTTTTTTTGAGAAAATATTTTCACACTGATAGCAAAAAATATATATTTGAGAGTTTTTTTCAAAGTATTTTGAGAGAGATTTTTTTTCTCAGAAATAATTTTTAAAATTTTCAAATGTATATTTTTTTATGTTCTATGAGAAAATACTTTCTCTCAAAACTTTTTTTAGTCTCAAATATTATTATTTTTTGCTATTGGCATGAAAACTTTTTCTCTTAAATATTCTTTTTTCTCTCATGAAATGTTTTTTTGCTATCAGTGCTATCAGTGTGATAACTTTTTCTCTCAAACTTTTTTTTTCTCTCAGATCTTTTATTTTCTCGCATGTAATAAAGACACATTTCTAACTCCATATTAAGGGGCGGTAAAATTATAATGAGAGCCCTTTGCCACGGCACCAAGAGAGCGAAATCAAACTAGCTCTTTTTCTCAGATGCTTGCAGAAAAAGGCTTACCAAAACAAAGTTACTGTGTTAACCTAGTTCACGTTTCCTTGGTTGGTAGATGTACTGGGGACCTGATTATAGCACTTAAAACCTGTAAAAGTCAGATTTTCACGATATGTCACCTTTAAATTATTATTATTAAATGTATTATTTATTCTTTACTTTTACTATTTATTGTTTTTTTAGTATTTCTCATTGAAATACAATTATATTATATTTTTGTTAACTTTCTTGTGGCATTGCAAGGCAGTTTGGACATCACTTGTGCAGAAAAAAAACACATTTGAAAGTCTGTGTGTACTTTACAATACCTTTTAAAATGCTCCATATTCTGTCGTCTTTATAAAAATAAAATCAGTGGCTCATCTTCTCATCTGTGTGTCATCATTACTTTTTTTTACAATAATGGCTAAAAATATTTGGCATTATGCAAATAAGGAATGAAAATGAACATGGTGAACTTTTGAGTTTGTGAGCGTGGCATGGAGGTGATCAGTTTGTGGCACTGCTAAAAAGGTATGGAAGCCCAGGTTTCTTTGACAGTGGCCTTCAGCTCATCTGCATTTTTTGGTCTCTTGTTTCTCATTTTCCTCTTGACAATACCCCATTGATTCTTTATGGGGTTCAGGTCTGGTGAGTTTGCTGACCAGTCAAGCACATCAACACCATGGTCATTTAACCAACTTTTGGTATGTTTGGCAGTTTGGGTAGGTGCCAAATCCTGCTGGAAAATGAAATCATCATATTCAAAAAGCTGGTCAGCACAAGGAAGCATGAAGGGCTCCAAAATGTCTTGGTAAATGGGTGCAGTGACTTTGTTTTCAAAAAAAAAAAAAAAAAAAAAAAAACACAATGGACCATCACCAGCAGATGACATTGCACCCCAAATCATCACAGACAACTTGGGCTATGAGCTTCTCCACCCTTCCTCCAAACTTTATGACCTTGATTTCCAAATAAAATACAGAATTTGCTCTCATCTGAAAAGAGGGCTTTGGACCACTGGGCAACAGCCCAGTTCTTTTTCTCCTTAGCCCAGGTAAGACGCCTCTGATGTTGTCTATGGTTCAGGAGTGGCTTAACAAGAGGAATATGACAACTGTAGCCAAATTCCTTGACACTTCTGTGTGTGGTGGCACTTGATGCCTTGACCCCAGCCTCAGTCCATTCCTTGCGAAGCTCACTCAAATTCATAGGGCTGCGTTTCTCTCGGTTGGTTGTGCATCTTTTTCTTCCACACTTTTTCCTTCCACTCAACTTTCTGTTAACATGCTTGGATACAGCACTCTGTGAACAGCCAGCTTCTTTGGCAATGAATGTTTGTGGCAAACCCTCCTTGTGAAGGGTGTCAATGATTGTCTTCTGGACAACTCTCACATCAGCAGTCTTCCCCATGATTGTGAAGCCTAGTCATCCAAACTGAGAGACCATTTTGAAGGCTCAGGAAACCTTTGCAGGTGTTTTGAGTTGATTAGCTGATTGGCATGTCACCATATTCTAATTTGATGAGATAGTGAATTGATCAGTTTTTGTTAAATGTGAGCCAAAATCATCACAATTAAAAGAACCAAAGACTTTAGACTACTTCACTCTGTGTGCAATGAATTTATTTAATACACAAGTTTCACAATTCAAGTTAAAATACTGAAATAAATTAACTTTTCCACAACATTCTAATTTATTGAGATGCACCTGTAGGTCACTGGAGTTGATTTTGTTCAAATCCTAGAAGCTGTTGACTTAACATCTTGTTAGTATCATGTTCCTCGTGTCATGTTTTCTTTATGCACTGCAGGCTGATGAAACACTTAATTCAGAAAAAAAAAACAATAGTATGCAAGGAAAGGCTGAATGCTGAAAAAAAGTGTTTACAGCTACCTTGTTTTCCTCAACAAAACATTCAAGAGATCTTTTAAAATTATTTTTCTTATCTGACCCAACTTACTATGTCAGATCCATTCTTATCAAGTATGTTTGAGCTATATAAAATACAGCTGTATATGGAAGTCTGCTCTAATTGGCAGAGAGCATTTGAGGACAAGCACAAGGAGCAGGCGTAAACTCATAAACAGACACTGCAGGCAAAAGCAGAGAGGACAAAAAAGGGTGATTGGACGTCAAAGGAGGACCGATCCCTTGCAACGCAGTACATTCTTTGGCTCAAGGTGAGGAGTAATTGCAAAATAATCAGTAGCTCTTTCAGGTGCCAAAATTGGTTGCAGACACACACTCAGACTCGCCCTAAGACACGTTGCTCATCAATTTTTCTTTTTTTCTAGGTTTCAAAATCCCTGTTAATGTTGCACGGTGGCCCTACGGTACTACCATGATATCCAAGTCACAAAATAATACCACTACCAAGGCAATCTGTTATACCTAGGAAAGCTAACGTTTGCATTCTCATCCATCAGTTTTCTCGGAATATGACAGTGTTCAAACCAAATGATTTACGGTATATCTCTATGAGTTCACTCACTCATACTGTATACCAACTGTTGCTACAAACTCATAAATAGTTTGTCAGTGATCCTCCGGTGACCCATAAATGATTCGCAAATGAGAGCTACACTCTTTAGTCTTATCGGCAGCATGGATCCGCCCCTGAATGATAGAGTGAGTAATGACTCACCTTAGGAAGACTGAAGGCTGTTTGACTACAGACTTCTGATTTATAGTTTGCTCACGGTCGATTGATGATGGCATGTGGACGAAATATACACACTAACCAGAGAAAACTATAATGCTAATTTATGGAAATGTAATTTATGGAAATTCCTTATTAAGTTAAGAAGATTAAAACAGGGGGGGGGGGCAAGAAACAGAACATAGCAATACATTTAATGATGCTATTGTGAAGAAAACATTACAACACTTTACAGTACAATCTTAAAAAGGTTCTACACAGCGAGGCCATAGAAGAATCATGTTTGGTTCCACAAAGACCCATTCAGTCAAAGATTCTTTAAAGAACCATCTCTGTATAACCTTTGTATAATCTGAAGAACCTTCTTTCGCCACAAAGAACCTTTTGTGAAACAGAAAGGTTGATTGTGGAACCATTTAGACAAAAATGTTATTCTATGGCATCATGAAGCACCTTTATTTTTAAAAGTGTAAGGGTCTATAAATTAACATCAATATCTAATACAAAATGACAAATCTTTTACAGCATTTGTAAATTGATTTGGCGTTATATTAATTTTCACATTTATTTAAAAACATATGAACAAATAAGTTGTATAAATAAGCACTGAATAATTTTTTTTCTGAAAAATAGTGTTATACATGTATAACTTGAAAGTCTTAAATATATGCATTTATAAGAACTTCTAGATATAATAATATATTTTACTGTCCACTTTTTAAAAATATTCTCAAATAAAAACCATAACAAAAGACATAAAAGCTGACAAATTGATTTAGAATTTCTCAGAAATGTCTTGGTTTTCCAGCAAGGTGTTTTAGCTACACAAGAGAGAAAAATTGTTTCATCTTGTGAATACCAGACACTTGACAGTGCACCTTAAATGTAATTTATGTCTTCAGCTGAAAACTAATGGGGAAGATTTGCATCCAATAAATGTGACTACCAGAGCCCTCATTCAAAATGTACCCAAAGCCCAGCTTTTGTCAGAAGATGGCTGGAACACAAATTCCAAATGCATTGTGGTCTCCTACAAACAATCTGTATTCAAATGCAAAGTTGTTCATTGCCTATTATACTTTATAGAGAACTCAAATGAAAGCAAAGCTGGGTCCTTTTGCGCTAATTTTGGTGGTGTATGCACACATTGTATTGCTTGACAATGTGTGTGACCTCTGCATACCTCAGTATTTAATGCATTTGTTTGCATAATTCTGAGCTTACTGCCCTCTGAATGGGCAATGAGAGACTTTCTCCAGATATTACTTTATATACATGTTTCATTTGGGAAGACATGAATGTGCAAACTAAAAACCTCTTAAAGTGTCAATTTGTTTGTAGCATTGCAGTGACTTACCATTTACATTTAGAGCATCAATACTTTAATTTGCAGCAGGATTGTCTTATTGACGTCATACTCAAAAAGGCACAGGTTTGGTGCTGCATTATTATAAAAATTTCATTTTTTAGCTGGAGATGTATTCGGCTGTTTCTAAACATGGTTCAATCTAATCCATATACCATGCTCTGTGTGGCAAGCTTTTTCCTTCCTTCCTGGGTCTCCTGCTGTTTGAGAGTGTCCTGTCAAATGCACTCAATATGATGACATAAAAAAAAAACACTCTTCAATGTCATTCATCAATTGTGACTATTATGTTTTTAATCAAGAATGAATAATCACATAAACATAGAGAAAAGCTACTAAAACAGAAATGACTGCAATGACTTTGATCACAAATAACAAACCCAGCATTCAATGGTCCTTTCTACACCTTCAAGCATGTGTCCTGAATTTTGATGTTGCCCATATAAAAGAACTAAGCATCTCAGAATGCATTTAAACCAGGCTGCCCTTCCATACACACTCACAGTGATGGCCAGTTGAAAGCAGACACTGCCTATGCACTCATTTCTTATTCAGGATTGAATTGAGAATGACTTTTAAATTCCAATCAACTTACTGAATTTGAAATTTATATAGAAAATAGGATGCAATTTAAAAAGTTATGGACGTAGAATTAAAAAGAAACTGATAGACAGAAATATGAACAGACAGAAATTTTTACCATGCTACCTAATTATGAATTGGAAGAGTATCTACTGACTGTCAGAGATACAAAGCGACTAAATACAGGCTCAGTGTGCACAGTCTTGCCATTAAGAGATGCAGACACAGGAAGACATTGTTTCCCAGAGAGGAAAGATTGTGTGCTCACTGCTAGACAGATCAGGTTGAGACAGGTGTACACTTTCTCCTTCACTGGCACAAACTCAAAACAACATGAGACATATACATGGACCAATTCACAAATCATATAAATAACTTCACAGCCATGAGAAAGCATGACTAAATTTAAAACAAAAGATCCTGGGAGGGGGACAGACAGCAACTGTAGCTGTGAGATATGTGTTGACATGCCAAAGCCTGAGAAATGGTGAGTGAATATTGATAATGTATGTTTACTCCAATATGTGTTACCCTACTGTTCTGTCAGTTGTTCAGTTGCACTTTCGAACTTGGGTTTCAAAAATTAACATAAAGAAACAAGTTCTCTTGAAACAAACCCATCTTTTGTTCTTTTGAGAGATGAAGGCTATTCCATACATTACAGTCTCGAAAGAATAAAGACAACTGGATCTAAGCAGGACAGAAAGAGAAGTGGACAGCCCAGATGCACAACAACTAAGCAAGTACATCAGAGTCTCTAGTTTTAGAAACAGATTGTGCTTTTAGGCAGACTTTCAAAGAAAAGACAACATCTGATATTCACAAATAAGGGTAGAATGGGCAAAGGAACAAAGACGAGTATTATATATGTGGATGAAAGACTTAGGACATAAGTTTGAGATGTTGAGCTGTTGTGGGAACAGTTTGATCAGTTTAATCCAACACATTTCGAAAGTGCCTCAGCAAAGATTGAATGAAACTGCTGAATAAAGCAGAATATTTTACGTTTATTTGATAGAAATAGAAATAGTATCTAGTAACATAAGTTTGTTTGAAGTTTGATCAATTACAGTAAGTGCATTCTTGAAAACAAAACAGGGAGATTACATTTTTGAAATCTGAATTTAGGATGATATGAACCAAACCTTATGTTTTTCCACATCTTCCCATTCTCCAAAGACAACATGCTTTGGTTTCATTGCTGTGCTTTGGTTTCATTGCTGTGCACTTGCCCTGATTAACCATAACTCATATTCTGCCAAGGTCATTGTACTGTTAGCTATTGCATGATCAGTGCATCATATTAAGTCCATACATTTTGAAGGGCTAAACTGATTCTCACAGAATCAATAGTGGGCCATTTAGCTGTGAAAAACAGCCGTCATCAGGCAATTGGATGAATGCTTTCAGGACCCCTGTGTAATACTACTGATACTGATAAATGCATAACAGACTTAAGTCATGCGATTTCCAGAGGGATGAGACCTTTCATTTAGATTTGCACAACGGCACATTACTGACATTTCTCTTAAACCTAAAGGCCCATCTAACCATAGTAAGTCAAACATAATTCTTTAATTTAGGCTCAGGTGAAGAGTTAATAAAATGAAGGTGGTTTTCACATATAGCAGTAAGATTTATATAGACAGGATCTCAGCGCTGACACGATTAGACAGATCACGCTGCTATTTAAGATCAGTAATGGTAGAAAGAGGATGGAGGTGTTGACTGACAACAAGAGTTATCTTTCCTCTCCACAACATCATCATTTGCTCACAGATCGATAACGGTGTGTATTTGTATGCATGTGTTTCTGTGCACAAGGTTATTTATTTCAGAGTAAACAATGGAAGAGTGGAAATGTAGGGAGCGGGAGACCTCAGACACCAAAGCATATTTAAAGCGATGAGTTTTTTGATAATTAAATCAAGGCTAGTGGCAGCATGGGAAGAGACCTCTCATGCAAGAGTCACTGCCTATTTACTGCCTATTAGTAACCATAGATCACCTAGAGTCTCCTGTTGACTCACATACATTAACACACACATTCTCGCCGTATTTATGGCCCAATAAATGATACTGCAGATTGGAAGAATGCCCGAGCAGATATTCTGTATGCTTCAAATGTATAACACGTCCAAACTGCCAGTGCTGTTTTCATCTCTTCATGAAATATGACTGGTTCCCTGATTGTGACGAGAGTTTATTTCCAAACACCTCCCTGTGTTCTTTCACACTTTGTATTTCCACTGTCAGTAGACTATATTCAGAGATTTACAACAACAAAAAAATAATGTTAAGTGACTGGGTGTTTCTTTCTTGGTTTCTTTCTAAGAAAGAAAAAACGAAAGAACTCCCCCTAAAGAGACGTAAGACAATAGCTGTTGTGTTATTTCCCTTGATAATGCCAGATTTCTTTCATTTCTCTTCACTGCACAAGTCTGAATCCAGCCAATCTGGTCTCTGCTTTAACAGGAACAAAAGAGGACCTTGGATTCGGTGTGCTAGTGACAAGAATTAAGGCTGTCAATCGACAGCCTTAATTATATTATATAATTATATAACATGCAAATTGTGAGTAGTGCTGGCAAAATGTGTCAGAATGAGCACATTTTCTAAAATTAGTTATTTTATTTTCACATTCTCCATTAAATAGCTTCAAAATGATACATGAATTGTTGGAATCAGACAAAAAATAATAATAATTTAGATACATCCGTTTGAAAGTCCACAGAGTTGATTTTGAGAAAAATCCAGTTAACGTTTTCTGAAGATTCCAAAGCAAAAACACAGAACAACAAGGCTTATTTTCTTTCAATTCTTTTCTTAATAATGATTACTGTAATGCTCAAAATTTAGCTTTGGCACCACAGGAGTATATATTACATATTATAATATATTTAAAAAAGAAAACTTTACATTATTACAGTTTTACTATGTTTTTGATCAAATAAGTGCAGCCTTGGTAAGCAGAGAAGGAGAAAAACATTATTATGAACATTAATGGTATGGTGTGTTTTCATAGAATTCTTTAAAATCCAACTTTATTGATGTGTCTTATCACCAACCTTATTTAGAATTCAGCGAATAAGAATGGATATAACAGTCTAGTGCTCTCTGGTTCCATATAACAATCTAAATCTCTTCTTTATCCTGAAATATCTCCTGACAAGAAATGTCCAAGTGTGTCAATGCATCTCATGTAGAGATCTTTGGATTTATGATTTGTTATTTCATGTAAATGTGACCTATATTGCATATGTCCATCTGCCAAGCAGTTACTACATGCTTCTGCAGAGCTCCCACACCTATGTTCAGTTTCTCACACTTGCAGTACATACACTCACACTAAATGTGTAAAAGTGAAAACCTCTTTACCCAGCAATTTTCTTAAGCACTCCATCGCCCAATAGCGAATAATATAATCAAAGCTACATATCTTACAATCAGTACATTAAATTCTACAGTTATTGATTTAAAAAGTTAAGATGTCTGTTGGGGTTTTGCAGATACAATCATTCAGATGTATCTGGAAGCATATTGATAATGTAGTTCACACCAGGAGCATGTAATTTAATTATGCTCATTCAGCATGGGGGCCAGACGGCTCCTCTACAGTCATAACCACAGACAGAGAAGAGAGATGGAGGAATTCAGTGAAGATGATAAAAGGAGGTATAACCCTATATTCTTAAATATAAAGAGTTTAATTGAAAACAAAAAAGTGCTTTATAGCTGAAGCAGAACTGTTTTGTAAGTTTCACACAGAAATGTTCTAGTTAGTAAAAAACTTTTTAAAGCACAGCTCTGACTCTATGAGCTACAGTCAAAGTAAAACAGTCAATGCACATCTCAAATGAATTTAATATTAAAGCACCAAGTTGCTACAAAGTTTACAGCCTACAAATTAGGCTAATAAATTATATTACTCATGAAAGAAGAATGGTTTTTACTATTAATATGAATATATTTATATTTTTATTATTGAATATTCATATACTTTATATTGATACTGCTGTAAATTTCTAAAATCAATAGATCAATTAAGGCCATAAATTTACCATATGTATAAGTATTACAGGTTAAAGGTTTTTTTCTTTGAATATTGTCTAACACCACTGATCTTAGGCTTGGTAAAGTCACTTTTATGTACTGCTACTACTAACCATATGATCGAATCACACAAAAATATGGTCACCATAATTATGTGAATTATTAACTACTTGGTCTGTAATAATTGTGTTATGTTATTTTTTAAATAAAAGGAGCAAAACACTCTTTGAGGTGAAAGGAGCATTGCGATCTTGAGCCTTAATACTGAGCAATTTTAACATTCACAACATACAAACATTAATAAAACTTTTAAAGTTGGGAAAAAAAATCTGGACGAACACAATAAGTTTGTAGAAACTGAGCTTTGCTTTTGCAATTGTGTTTTAGTTGTGTAAGGTCATCCAAAGGCAGGGTGCAGTATCTGCATTTTGGTGGCCAAAGGTCAAATCAGTGATCATGGTATTTATCTATAAAAAATACATACTAAAAAGTCTTGCAAAGACTATAATGCATTGCCACTAATCTACCCACAACATTGAGTGGCTGATGAAAAAACTTTAAAGGCATTTTTCTCAGTTTCAGTGTTTGCATAGTTACTGTACTTAGCCTTTTGTTTAGATAAATTAAAAATTAAGTTTTTTTTTTCTTTTTTCAAAACTTTCCCCCTGATATATGATTCAAGCAACATTCTGTGTAATGAAACAAAATAGTATACTAATCTAAGTGTTGATGTAATAAAAACATGTTTTGCACCCAAATTACAATGCGTGTTATATCTTTGCCCAGCATTAAAGGGCACCTATTATGCCCCTTTTTACAACATGTAATATTTGCCTTGGGTGTCCCCGGAATGCGTTTATCATTGTAGGGTGTATGTGTTCACACACTGCCAAAACACATTTATGTCCAAACACTATGTAAAAATGGATTTTGAATAATAGGTGCCCTTTAATCGAAACTAAACTAACCACCCTTTGCACAAATGTTATTACAGTACATAAAGTCTAGTCTCAATAAAGATACTAAACATTTACAAATGGTGAATAGTCTCAACTTTAGATTGGATACTGCAAAAACATGAACAAATGATTAATAAATTATCTGTTAATAATTTGGTAATATTTAATCAATCTATTCTAAGTTAATTATTTAACATTAACGAGCACATTATCTCATATTTCTAGTTAAGTAAATACATATTAAGTAATGATTAATTAAATATTATATTATGTTTGTTAATGATTTATTAATGAAAGTTATTATAAAGTGTTACCATTATTCCCTTTGTTTTGTATTTATGCTTCATTTCCAGTGAGACTATACTGCCTTGTTCCTATTTTTTCATTTTGTGGAAATTTTATGATAATATTTCACGGCATTTACCCATAGCAACTAAACTCAAGAGCTCAAGTTCTTGATGATTAAGGATTGTTTGTAAAAACCTATTGATTAAACTAGTTGTATGTGTTATTTTAACTAAGGCCGTGTTTACACCTTGTACTAAGATGCATTTTCTTTCATCAGATCAGCAGATAACATTAAAAACAGGTTTAATTGGGTCTAAAATGGTTTGAGCTTGTCCAGAGTTAATCAAAAGCACATACAACACAGATGCTTTTGTAGTGTAAATGATCATGTGGTTGAATGCAATCAAACAGCCATAAAATACCTCCTACTGACCTAATATATGAGCTTTATTGGACATGTTTTAAGAAAGGGTACCAAAAACAATCAATTCCAACTTCACTATGTTGTGCCAAAACACACAGATTTATACAAAAAACCCTGTCACCATTTATTGCTCATTATCCGTGTAATCAATATCTTGATTCATTCAGTCATTTTTGTGCACCATACTCAACACTTGCATGAAATTAATGTAGCTTTCACAGGAGACCCCTTTAAAAAACATGTTAAAACCAGGGGCCAGTTTAACTAACAGCTTGTGCCAGCGCAAACCGTCTTTTGGCGTTAAAATAGTGCTGGCAGGATTTAATAAAGATGCGCAGTGAGGAATTGTATGCAAAAAATGTATGGGAGGAAAGTACTGAAATGAATCACTCAATACGATTTACTAACGTTTGCGATCTTCAAATTACTGGTATTTGTGCCATTATTTAACACCCAAAAAAGCATGTCTTAAACTATTTTGCACTTGAAATGGCAGCAATTGTTGTTGCTTGGAGGAGGCACCGCAGAGAACAGAGAGTGCATGGTAAAAGGGAGAAGTTTTTTTTTCCCCACATGTATTAATTTATTTGGAATGCCAGAAGTATACATTATCCGAACACATCTTTTGCCAAGCCATGTTATTTTTTATTTGCTTCAGGAAATAAAAGACCAGGAAATAAAAGACAACTTGGAACCCTCATGCAATACCAGGTCTATCAAAACTTCTTGCAACCCTTAATTTTTTGGCTATTTTTTGTTTGTTTTTTTCAACGTACTGTGGCTTCTTCATTTCTTTACTCTTTATCTGCAACTAATTTGCGCTAATCGCGTTGGTCAATATGTAAATGAAATGTTGAGTCTGTATTCTCTAATTTGCACGTTGTTAGTAAATCACCTGAAAAAAAAATTCCATGCCCAACATTGCTGTTTTGGAATTGTGCTCTCGTGCTAATTTGCCGTTTAGTAAAGCTTGCCCCAGGTGTAAACAGGGCCTAACTCATTTTGCCTCTATCATTATTTTCAGTTGAAAATCTATTAATCATTCACTATATGAGGAGTTGCTCATCTTGTTCTACTTCTACCTGGTAAGAGCTTCTAAGATGGGTAGTGAAGTCCATGCTGGCCCATCTAGTTCAGCTGACTTCTGTCACAACAGAGGCAATCGAGAGATCTGATCTGAAGTACTGATCATAAAACGAGACTTAATGCATACGATCAAAGGCAACATACAGGACTAATCCTCTTTGGGAAAGCACTCACTCTGGAAATAAAACTAATCCAAACTAAAGATAGAGAGACTTTAGATCAAACATAAGGTCAAATACTCTCTGTGAGGGTAGACAAGGATTAAGTGTTAAAATTTAGGCCAGAAAAAAAAAAACGTACTCTGCACATGCAAACGTGAATGACTAACACATTGTATGCTGTCCGACATGCTAGTGCTATTATGTTCGTACTATTGTAGGTGGGCAATAGAGTTACTGTCAATTTTATTAAGCTAGCTACTGTATCTACTGTACTTGCACAAGAGTGTTTTATGTCTGATTTAGATTTAATATAATCAAGTGAAGTATATAAAAGAATGATATGCATGAACCGGCATTGATCATTGAATTGATCGTGTGATTACATGAGTTGATAATGAGCAGCTTCTAATCTCTAGGTTCTAATAAGTTCTTCAGCTTGTAAGACAGAATTTCTTCTTCAAATAAATCTGTTCATCTGTTTTGTTGACCGGTAAATATCAACAGTTACTGCTGCAGTCTGCCAGACTATGCCAATTGAAATAGACTGATGTATGGAAGCAGCCAAACAGAAACCCAAATCGAACGCAACACAAGCTTCAGCCCCCAGACAGTACAGCATTCAAACACATCCTACACACAAACTAACACATAACACAGAGCTGATCAACAGACGTGAAACAGTGTATTAACATGCTTACCTTCTGTCTACTTCAACAGATTCTTGAAGGCGGAACAGATTTTTCTCTGGCTGATGCACTCTTGCAAACAGATAAATTGGCTTTTTATTTGTATTTTACAACTGGTCGCATAAAGAAGGTATTTGCTTTCAAGTGCTACCGTCAAGGACGGCATAACGTTTTGTGATAAAAACATGATAAAGGAAGGTAATGAAAGCAGAATTTCATTAAATCTACCCCCATTTTTCATGTAGGAAAAAAAGAGTGAGAATAAATTGGGAGCATTAAAAGGATGCTCTTAGCTGAAAAGATTAAAACTGTGTAGCCTGATTTGCCCCTAGTTTTTCTCCTCTTTTGACACTGTTGAAGAGTCACTTAAGAGACCAGTGACGAGAAAGACAGTGTCTTGTCATTTCATTTTCCTGAACTGCACTGCCTCCGGAATGATTTCAGTTGCTCAATCTGGTATGATTTTTCAAGCACTCAGAGGAAATAAATGCGTTTTATTTATTTATGCATTTTCAAGACGAAATCTGAAGAGCCGTGTTAGCGTCTGCAGATGAAATGGCAGAGTTGCTGTGATGCTGAAGTTTAGCTGGACAGATGAAAATTGAGTCGAACACTCTTGGCGATGGGGGTCTTAAGTGACCGGGGTGAAGAGATTGAGATTTGAATGGTTTAAATAGAAAGATATATGGCCTGCACTATAGGAAATTCAGCAAGGCTCTTTCATCTGAAACCAAAATGAGGGCAGCGCAATAAATGTGAAATGAGATGCAGAAAGAGCCTAATGCTGTTCTCTCTGTTGCTGTTTGTCTATTGTATTTCCATCTGTTGTATATTTTAGTCTCCTTTATCTATTCATCATCCCTTTAACATCTTGGTGGGAATTGTGAGTAACTGAACAAAGTAAAAACTAAATTGCATTTAGCATTTGTGTCATAACAGTATTAACTAGCCGAGCAACACGCTAGCTGAAGCAACTTCCTTTTGGACTTCATGTATGAAATTCCATGTATGAAATGTTCATATTCAGCTATTCCAATTCAGAAAAAAAAATTCTAGCACTTTTCACAAGACATGTCATTCTAACAGTGCCTTACAAACTCCCCACTGAAAAAGCCAAAGGCAAAAGTGGTAACATAAATTCCTAGCCAATAAGGAAGTGACTAAAACTGCAATTCATCAACTGGCCGCTTGAGGCTGGCTGCAGAAGAGAGTCAGTCCCATAGACTCCCCATGTTAAAATGTCCAACTTTACAGCAGAAAAAAAAACATGTTTACAGCCTGGTTCAAAAAATGATTTTGGTCTATATTGCTAATTTTGCCCTTCATGAGAACTGTGAGGGGGGTGATTTTTTTAATAACTCATCCGTTTAAATTATATTAAGCCTTAAAGTTCTGCATAATTACGGCCCGCTCTGCACACTTTAGGCTTCAAAACCAGGTGGCAAGGAAGTCGACCGGAAGTTGAAGTCAGCCGCGAGCTGCCATCTTGTAGCAGAATTTCACTTGCGTTAGCATCCCATTGACTTTGCATTCATTTTGGCGTCACTTTGACAGCGAATAACTTTACATCTGAGGCGTTTAAAGACTCCATTTGTCCATTATTTATTTCTAAAGATACACGACAATGTATAAAGGGCTCCATTACCTTCTATGTTCCATTAGGGCCCCATAGAAACAGTTTTTGTAAAAATAGGCAAACGATTGCGTCATAACCACTCGACTCCATGTCGCATTACCCTACCGACAGGAGGAGAAGCTCGCAGGCAATTAACTTAACACTTGTCTCAATTGAGTTCCAATGGAGTCGCGTGGTTATGAAGCAATCGTTAGCCTATTTTTACAAAAACTGTTTATACGGGGCCATAATGTAACATAGAAGGTAATGGAGCCCTTTATACATTGTTGTGTATCTTTAGAAATAAATAATGGACAAACGGAGTCTTTAAACGCCTCAGATGTAAAGTTATACGCTGTCAAAGTGACGCCAAAATGAATGGGAGTCTTCAACGTCAACTTCCGGTCGACTTCCTTGCCGCCTGCCTCAAAACCGCTATTGAGGAGTCTATGGGTGACGTCACGGACACTACGTCCATATTTTTTTACAGTCTATGGTATAAACCTATAATACTAATAATTAAAATGATTGATAAAAGAGTTTATCCTACAATTCAGATTTATGATTCCTCACAAAAAAAGGTAAAAAGTATGAATTACAATATAAACCTGCAATTTTAAAAGAAAAAAAAAGGTCACATTTGCAAGACGCAAACAAATTTTTAATTTGCAATCGGTAGATATAAACCACAAATATGAGTTTATAACTCGTTCTGAGGGAAAAAAAACTCAAAATTGTGATTATTATTATTATTAATATTATTCTTATCTATCTATCTATCTATCTATCTATCTATATATATATATATATATATATATATATATATATATATATATATATATATATATATTTATTTATTTTTATTTTATTTATTTTTTTTATTTTTTTTTTGATTCCTAGCAAAAAAAGTTTCCAGTCTTTCACCAATTAATTGTAAAGGTAGACTGAGGAATTCCATATTTTTGGACTGACACATATTTCAACAATTTATACAAGGAATACCTTTAAAAAATGATATATTATATGAACCAAATTTGACAGCAAGGTAGCGCTTCTTCAGAATCACACACACACGACATCTTTGGTCATGAACAAGGAAAATAACAGCTTCCATATTCAGCCTGATAATAGACATTTTCCAGGTAATCTATAATTCCTAAACAGCCTTCAAGATCCATATGAACATTTCATGAATGATTCATTTAAATGTTTAAATATACCATTTTGTAGTGTGCGGAAAGAAAATTAATGCATTATTACACAAGAGGCCATTTTCAATTCAAGCTATAAACACACTTGTTCATGTGCAAAAACTCTACAGATGAAATCTAAATTCCCTCATAAACAACTTTGAGGTGGATTGGGGTAGAAGAGGACACAAGGTCAACAGAAACTTTTGAGTGACAAAATAAACGCAAAAGTTTGTCATAGATCCACAAACACAACCTTTTCAATTCTCAGAGGGACAAATCTCACATTAAACGTGTCAACACTTCAAGTCAATGCAATTGCAGTAAGGTGAGGGAAAACATATTTTTTGACATATTAATCCTATCATTTGTTGTTTTCTCTAGGGACGACTCCACCTCCCACAGCTATGAGGCATGCTAGCATGCATTAAATGACTGACTGATTAGCATCTGCAGCATGCAGATGAGCAGAAGCTGCTCTGAGACCCGACTGGGCCAGAAGGCAGATGTTCCGTGGAATCAACCATTTCCTCTACATCTCCCCTGCAAGGAGGCAGAAAGACAAGCACCAAGGCCTGTGAACAATTTTCATTTTTTTATTCATTTCGATTATTTTTTTTCTTTAAGCTATCCATCCAGCTGGGTTTTTAGCTTCACACAGTTTTTGACTAGCTTATCAGTTTCTGGAACTGACATATGCATGTTATGGTGTATTTTGCACTATTGATTTAAGACTCAATGCCTGTCCTAGTACTTTCCCTAAGCAGATATTTGATGTCTCCATTCTGTGTCAGTTATTAAACAAATAGCTGTCAAATAGCTTCCAGAAGTCAACAACAGAGATTTAAGAGGAAGCAGAGCATTTGTACTCCTGTGAGCTTTCAACTAAAATGGAACTGTGACTAGATGTGTACTGTGTTTAGATGTTTAGCTAATTACTACAATGATATCCACTGAGTCCAAGTTTCACAACTAAGAAACAGTATTCACTGAAAAGCAAACAGCTAGATCTCAATCTCAACCACAAATACTAAATGGCAATATTGTGAATTGTGCATTTTTGTCAAATCATTATTAGCACAAAAATGGGAAATCATTCAGCCATACATATAGAAGAAAACGGACCAGCTATGCTCTGTTATACACATAATTGGGTTGCATTTTATTTTACAGTACATGTACTAACATGTACTTATAGTGTACTTGCAGTGTATTTATCTAAGAAAGTTCTGGTAATACAAGGTAACCACATGGGGTAGGGTTAGGTTTAGGGGTAGGTTCAGGGTTAGTACTTAGTTATTACATAGTTATTGTAATTACTATAATAAGGACATAGTATGTACATGAGGAACAGGACTGTAAAATAAAGTGCTACCCATAATTGAGTTCACAAATAACCTGATTTTAATGTTTTAAGTTGAAACCCTGTGAGATATGACAGTGTGTATATTGATAGATAACATCTTTCCCTCCATTTGACATTTATTATGCTGTGTATTTGCACTGCTTAATGCCCATTTTCAGCAGCATAATGTTGACATAAACAACTTGGATGAGCACTTTGAAACCTGGATAAACATACTACTCACGTTTACAGTATTAAATGTCTACTGAGGTACAAAATCAAAGGCCTCTACTTTACTGTAAAGTTTTTGATGCAGTTTGTTCCTCTTTAACAAGAAAGTACAAAACAGCACATATATCATCAAAAGTGTGATGTGATTCAAAGGTCAAATGGCATATTTGAATAACTGGTCCTGGGGGACATTTATAAAATGCATGTATGTAGAAATAATTTAGGTCCACTCAAATAATTTTAGCAGTAGTAGTTTCTCTCAAAGAGTATTTATTTACACTCACTTTAGCTAGCACTTGAACACTTTACTGTTATTCACAACAAAAGGCAAAGGGAAACACACTGACAAGGCAGTATGCATTAGAGAGAGAGGATAAAGTATACCATGTGTCAAAAATTTGATTGATGAGGGTCATAAAAGCCATCTGTTCTGGACACCTGTTTGTACCCCCCACCCCTCCCCTCCCTGTACACCCCGGTGACCTAGATATGAACTTACGACCCTAAGAAGGAATTTCTGTGAGGGAGGGTGAAAATGTGTTGGGGGTCTATGTGCTTTTTTTTTTAAACTGTGGAAAAGGTTGAATTCATTAAAATGGTATAAGGGAAGTTTTTATTAAGGTTTTAAGTACACAGTGCATTTCAAGAAAAAAGGTTATAACACAAACAAAATGGGAACGATGCAATGATTGTTTTCGTAGTTGGAAAAGTGTAAAACGTTGTTAAAGTTGTAACAAATAAAAAAGAAAAAAAAATAGGTTACTGGTTATTTATCTAAAACAACTAAACAAGTCAAAACTATCAGATGTGTTTTCGTTAAGCAACACGTGAAAAGATGTGAGAGCTTGTAAAAATTTAAAAAGGTGTTTTGTTACCAGTTAGAAAAGAAAGCATTTAGCATTTGTACCTTACCTCAAACTAAAAAAGAAATGAATGTAAAGCGGCGATACAAACCAGAAAACTTGGCGTTTGTCACGATGTTATAAAAAGTTAAAAAGAAAAGAAAAAATATGGTAGGCATTACGCGGATCAAAAATAAAATCCATCAGACAAGATCCTTCAAATCAAATCTATGTTGTACTTTACCACTAACTACAACTTTAAAAATCGAGAGTGTTACTGACAGAGAGTTAGACGAAAGAAAAAAAGATCTCACAGCAAAGTGTCAAGGCATCTCCGTTGAGCGATACTGACAGCGCCGCAGACACACTTAGAATGAGGCTCGGGGAATGCTCCGGAAAAAAAACCACGCCTCCGGCGCTAGAGACTGCCCCGCTGTAGGCGTGATAGCAGCGTCAAATAGATTTAAATGTTAAAATAATTAAACTAAGTATTTCTTAATAAATAGACATCAGTCCTTAATTAGTGAAAACTTTAAATCCGTTTAAACATAAGATCAATTTGTACTTTTTAAATGATGTAGCTTTAGGCGATTTTATTTACTTTTAGTCTTAAAAAATAAAAAATAAAAAATAATAATAAAAAACAGCACTGAAAAAAAAGCATTGTTTGTTTTTAATGTATTAAGTTAATTACTCTAATCTACGACTAGTCTAAATTTAGACTATTGCCGTCGATATATCTTTTATTTTTGTCAAGCTTAATTTCTCAAGCTATGACAATTAACACACACACACACACACACCCAGCCACCCATCCACACTTTCCTTCAGCCGAGTTTGTGTCGTGTTATCTAGTAATTAAACCAGACATATGTAGTTAAAAACATCCCCATTTAACAATATGACAGGGAAGGAATGTCTCGTCTCAGGTCGTGCAGCGAAACGTGACCGTGTCGTGCATCTGGTGTCTGTGTGATGTCGCCTGCATATCAGTTAGACATCAGCGGGCGTAAAAACATCTAAAGGTTTTTGGGGGTTTGCAACTCAACTGTTATCTAATTAGTTTTCCGGGGGTTCTGGTGTTGTAGCTAAATGGTGCGCTGCAGGTCGGCTAAAGTTTAAAAAAAAAAATGTGTGTAATCAAATTCAGGGATCAAAGGCGCGACAATTTCAAATTTATGGCTTAGGCCTGTGATCCTGAGGTTATCTGACAGTTCATTTAGTGGGTCAAATGGATGTGAAATCTTTTAACAAGTCAGACCATATAGGAATATGTAGTTTAATTCGAGTTAATTTAGTTTATTTTAGTTACATTTATAATTTTTATTAACCCCTAGATCTTTCAACCTCAACATAAATGTACCGAGAATGCAAACAAGTACACTCACACACACACACACCCACCCACCCACACTTTCCTTCTGCCAAGTTTGTGTCGTGTTATCTAGTAATTAAACCATACATATGTAGTTAAAAGTATCACCCATTTAACAATATTACAGGTAAGAAATATCTCGTCTCAGATTGAAACGTGACAAACTTAGTAGTGATTCTTTAAATCCTGTTTATCAACTCTTTGAGATACTTAATCATTGAAACATTTCTATAGTCACATCTTTATTTAATATTTTCTAAAATGAGATCTGGTTTATTTCTATTTTAAGTGTAACTAAGTTGTATTCTTTCGTTGTCATATCTTTTACATTTTATTAAAATAGGTTCAACTGATTGAGGAAGATCACATTTAACACAAAGTCCAGACACATGTTTTTCCTCTTATAAATAATGACTGATTAAGTGCAATGTGTCCAATTTTATGGCGAGAGCTTCCTTTCTACCCCCAAAATTCTCCTTTCATTAAATTTGATGTCTGGCATTTTAATGTTTTTATCTGATCCACTACCTTCTATTCCTATATGTGCAGGTATCTATACAAAATAAATATTTGTTTTTGGTTGTATTCTGAACAAACTCTGAAAAATGAATGACAAATTGTCTTGTTGAAGATTCGCCACACTTTAAACTTGGTAGTACTGCAAATGAGTCTGAACATATGACTACTTTAGGTATATTAATGTGTTCAACCCACTGAAGAGCCAAAAATATGACAATCATTTCTGTAGTATAAACAGACGGATGATTAGATGTTCTTTCAGGTATTCTATATCTACCCACTTGGAACATATGTGTCCTGTTTCAGGATCTTTAGATACATCTATGTATATGAGTTACTTTAAAACTATATGCTCTTTATTTTTCATCTAAACAAAAGTCCTTGATGTTTTATTCTATTTTAATTAGCCACTCAAACTTACTTTAGTAGCCTAAATCATTGAATATGTCTTTTATTTTCTTAATATCAACTTCTGGCACGAAATTTTACATTCATAAATGTATGTTTTTCAAAATCCTCACATTTAGTGTCATTTAAAGAGGAATTTGTGATGTATTTGGAGACGTTAAAAGAAATGAAAAGTCTCAAAGCAAGATTTTTGTTTTCTATATTAAAGGACTTTGGTTTTTCTTAATGTGAAAATCTGTTACTCCCCTACTTTTTCATTCTTTATCTTTTTCTTCAGTGTTGTTTTATTTATTTTACATTTATTTTGTTTTATGATGTACAGAGTGTGAACGAAAATTGATTGTAATCTCAGACCATATTTGTAAATCTACCAGTAATGTACGCCTTTATGTTTTTAATGTTTAAAGCATCGAATAAAAAAGAAAAAACACCCACTAACACATCCCCTAACACCTCCCTAATAAAGTTGGTCACAAAGGTTTAAAGGTATGTTAAAAGAGTTAAACAAAGTAACGTTTTTAATAAAAACACATCAGTTCTTATTTGATGAAAACATTCTACCTGGTTTTAATATTAGACCGATGTTTTTACTTTAAAATTAGGTTAACCTATACCATTTTATTTTCATCTCAACAAAAATTCCTTGTTGGAAAAAATTGTTGTTTTATTTCATTTTAATAAGTCACTCACCCATACTTTAGTAGTCTAAATCCTTGAATACGTCTTTTATTTTGTCAGTATTAACTTCTATCATTGCTATAGCGTAGCTATATCAATTAAAACATGCGTTTAGGCATACACAAATCTAACTGGAATGAAATGTTTTGGAATGTCTTTGATTTTTTTGCCAAAGAAACTTTAACAACATTACAGGAGAGGCTAAATATTTCATCTCAAGTAGTGCGTAGAAACGCGTCTGGTATCTGGAATCTGATGTCTTTGTGTTTACTGTTACGACCATGTCAGCGAAGATTGTAAAACATCTAAAGGTTTTTGGGGTTTCCAACTCAGCTGTTATCTAATTAGTTTTCCGGGGGTTCTGGTGTTGTAAATGGTCTGCTGCAGGTAACCATAAAATGGTTTATGGTTTAGGCCTGTGATCGTGAGGTTAGCTAAAAGTTAATTTACTGGTCAAATGGGTGTGAAATCTTTTAACAAGTCAGACCATATAGGAAGATGTAGTTTAATTGGAGTTAATTTAGTTTATTTTAGTTACATTTATAATTTTTATTAACCCCTAGATCTTTCTAAACCTAGATCTAGACCCCTAGAACCTCAACATAAATGTACCGAGAATGCAAACAAGTGCACAAACACAACCATACAATCATAAACACACACACACACACACATGTAAACATTACAGAAAACATGAACATGCAAACTAAATAAATACTAATATACACTCAAACAAGTAAAGAATACACAAACAAACAAAATAGGTCACAAACACGAACATATCTATATAAGATTGAAAATGAGTTGTCCTAAGTTTTCTTTGAAACCAAAAGTGTTTGTTGGTACAAATGTCTGACAGAAATGTATACAAAAGATTAGACATCCTTTCTCACTTTCCAAATGGTGTTGTTAACCATGATGTTTAAAATAGTTTTAAAAAGTATTATTTTTTAGCATTCATGCAGGATTCATGTCAGCACTCAAGTGTTTTAACAAGAGTCCAGAGACAGATGAAAATAGATGTGTGAAGAAAAAAAAAATGTAAGAGGATTTTAAGGATAGACTAAATGGTTTAGATTGTTTAAAACAATTGAGTTTACGCATTTCTCTTGAATGTGTGTATGGTAACCGCTGCATACATGAAGCAGAACAAATACATAACTCATAAACGCATTGTGGTTAATAAAAAAGACTTATTTATCTAGCATAACTTACCTTCTTTTCATAACAATAAACATTCTTACGACTTTAACAACTGCAAACAAATGGTTTGGTTGGAAAAAAAATTAAAAATAAAAACATATTGTGTTTTCTTAGTTAGAATGCTTATAGTTTGTAGTAAAATCACATATATAAGATAAAAAAAAAATTCTTCCAAACCATGCTGCTTTCACACACACACACACACACACACACACACACACACACACACACACCTCACAAAACTGTCAACAAGGACCTTAAGTTTTTGTTATAACGTTTAGCTGTAGCTGAGACCTTGGTGGAATTATTTTACGTACAGTTTTGGGGAGGTTACTATGAACGTTGTAATAGGTTATAGATCACAAATTAACCCATTTAAAAATCTAAAAGTTTAAAAAGTAATGTAACTGATAACATTTGATTACATGTTTTAAGACTAATGTTTTCAACCGTTAATCTTTTGAAACGTGTAAACAGGACAGGGGTTAACATTAGAGTACTCAACAACTAATGACCGTCAGACTTTTCAAATCCTTCATCACTTAAATTAGGATTGTGAACATTTCATTTTAAAGCACAACCACCACGAAATCAGATTTGCTTGGAGATTAAATACATATTTAAAAACACAACAAGAAAGTTTAACAGCTATGACACTGTTTTTAAATCAGGTTTTTGCACACCTATGAAGGGAAATGCCATGGCATCTAACAACGGTTGGTAAATCGGTTCAATTTAACAAATAAATATACATCGGCCAAATAGGAAATAAGCATACGTCTTTAACTCATGAAACATCTGACTCATATTTTAGAGTATTTAAGGTGGTTTATGAAATATATCAATGAAATCTGTAATCTGTAAAAATATTCAGATGTAACATTTTCATAATTAACCAATTTAATTATTTTTCTCACTGACTGTAACTGATTACATTTATTTTTAATCAAATGATATAATTTAGCTATATGTAACTAGTTGACCCCCTAACACTGATTATGCGTTCTAACAAGAATAGTTGGTGAAAGAGTTCATTACCCTCTTTAACTTTAAAAATGCATACAATGTCCACAAACAAGGGTTTGCTCTTAAAACAAGCCCCAGACACCAACTTGGAAGCACCGTAACAAGTATAGCCATTGCAGAAATTTGTTATAGAGATTCAGTAAGTTGAACTCTGGATGCACGATTGACCGACTTACGTTTGCCATATTATTACTTTTTCTAAAGATAAAGACAATTATTTGGTTTCAGGACACACGAATCCTAACGCCCAATGGTTCACAAGATAACATGACAACGGTTGCTCCATTACAGCATAGTCAACTCATTTTAGCCTGTTTTAGCACATGTATATCGTATTATTGTTGAATATAGTCGTTTGGTCTAAATATGTGTTAACAGTTATTTTATTGTTGTTATATGTATTATATGTTTTTGTTTTACAAATTTACTATGTTTACCTAATACCTCATTCAAGCTATGTAGATCTTCAGGTCAGGGAACTACAATACCCATCACACACCTCAGGCTTCAAACATGCCCGTGTGAATACATACTCATATTGTATGTGGCAACGCTCTAAATCATTGGACATTTGATTAAACGCATACGCAGATAACCTAAATAAAAAGACTCATATTCTTTTCTGTGATCTGTTTTAGTGATGCAAAGTTCGATTTTTTTTTTTTTCAAAGTTCGAAAAATTATTTATTTGGACAGTTTGGTTCAATGAACCGATTCATAGGGACCTTAAGTCATTTTCGCAGTTACGTAGTACACTTTTTTTTTCTTCTAACAACTGAAGAGTCATTTTTATTTCTGTGAATCATCTAAATAAATGTAATTGTGTGAACACATATTGTTGGTTATTATCTTTTGTTCATTTAAGTTAATTCTGAATCATCTAAATAAAGTTAACTGTGTGAACACACATTAGCGGTTATTGTCTTTTGTTCATTTAAGTTAATTCTGAATCATCTAAAAAAAAAAAAAAAAAAAAAAAGTTAATTGTGTGAACACATATTGGTGGTTATTATCTTTTGTTAATTTAAGTTAGTGATGTTTGTGTTTGCAGTTTTATGCACAGTGTCTCTGTCGTTGTTTAGCTTGAACATCAGTTTTTAGTCAGTTACAAAAGTGTCAGGCATTAAGTTTTTGTATTTTTAATTCCCCTAATTATGACAGAGTTACGGGTTTCGGGTGTTTTTGAAAGTGTTAGCGGTGAAAACTTAAATGTGACCGTCGAGTAACGTTAGCTACTCAAACGAAGACAAATTGTGTAAGTGTTCATTAAGATGCAGAAATGAAAATAAGCGTACAAATATTCAAAATGACAAGTACAATATAACATAAAAACACTATAGACCCCTGCTAAGTATACCTAAAATTTTCTAGAGCGGTGAGATATTTACATTTACTGTACATTTATTCATTTAGTAGACGCTTTTATCCAAAGTGACTTGCAGATGCGGACGGTGGAAGCAATCAAAAAACAACAAAAAGAGCAATGATATATAAATGTTTTAACAAGTCTCAGTTAGGTTAACACGGTACACGTACCATGGGATTTTAAATAATATCATAAATAAAAAGAAAACAGATTGAATAAAAAAAAGAATAGAGCAAGCTAGTGTTAGAGGTCTTTACACATACACACACATGCACACACACACACACACACGCATAAATAGATATAAACCGCAATGTTTTTCATAGCGTTACACTTTGAACGATATGTTTCCATGACATTGTTAGCTCTTTCTGTTTGAATCTATTTACAGCAGTTTTCACCATCCTAATTGTAATGGTTTGGTCTTATGCTTAGGGCCTTATACGTTGTATTTTCTAGTTTTTGCTCTCGTGTTAGTGGGTCTCTTTGTTCATACAAATCAATATTTCTGTGGATTTGGGTATTAAAATATTGCTTTAAACATCGTCTTCATTCGAGACGTTTACTTAACATCATTATATCAGCCTAGTTTATATCAGATATAAGATATGTTGATTATTAATTATTATTGTTAATTGTTAACAAACAAAAAAGTTGCTGAACTCAGAGAACAGAATAGCGAGTGAAGTGGATCAATCTTTTATTTCAACACTATATTGTTGAATATACATCGATGTAGTGAAGAAAATTATCAAATTGTCATTAAAAACAAATAGTACTCATGACATTACAGGCAATCTAACCAGAATAGAAAATCTCTGCAGATTAACATGTTTTGGTCCAATATAAAATCAACCAACGATGCAACAATTTCACAGGTCATAGAATCATAATTTTTGGCAGCCAACAGCACACATTGATCTGTTATAGATGTACACAGATAGAGAACGTCATTAACGTCCATCTCATCTTCACATTCAGACATCACTTCCAGAATTTTACGTGCAGAAACATGCACCGGGTCCCTCCCGGTTAAAAATATGCTCGTCAAATCAGACCATGTATATTTCAGTCTTCTTACAAGTTTCATTTGGTTACTGAGATTTGTTTCCCGCTTGCTATCGCCCGTACAATCGTGATTTGGGTCGCATTCCTTCTTGAGGATCTTTTGCATCAGTCCGATCATCT
The DNA here is from genome assembly GCF_003368295.1 of Carassius auratus. Taxonomy (NCBI): domain Eukaryota; kingdom Metazoa; phylum Chordata; class Actinopteri; order Cypriniformes; family Cyprinidae; genus Carassius; species Carassius auratus. Next base: position 18,715,835 of record NC_039280.1, on the reverse strand, counting down.
GTCCTCTGTAGTGTTGTTTAAAATCAGGGTCGATAATGTCTTTGACAAAACTGGTGTTTGCCGCAGCGCACTCCAGTTTTTTGACCTCATCAGCGCCGCTGCATTTACCCTCCATGGGTCAGTTGTGCAGCGTCAGACGACTTTTTCAGAATTCGATTCTTTCCAAGGCGTAAACTTTGCCCCTAATCGATATAGAACTGTCGCCGAATGCGGTAGTACTGTTTTAATTCACGATAAATTTCCGGTTTATTGATTTATTGTATTGTATGTTGTTCACAGCAGGCAACTGTAGCATTTATCAGCCGGCCTTTGTTGGTTTTAGTGAGCCACCCTCAACCCTTGTATGATGTACACGATGGGGGTTTGTCATCAGGAACTCATAAACATTGGTCACGCCCAAGATGGCTTCGCCCAAGATGATCACTCAAGTCAGTCGTTATATTTTGATGATTAAAAGGTTGGATAATAATTAATAATCAACATATCTTATATCTGATATAAACTAGGCTGATATAATGATGTTAAGTAAACGTCTCGAATGAAGACGATGTTTAAAGCAATATTTTAATACCCAAATCCACAGAAATATTGATTTGTATGAACAAAGAGACCCACTAACACGAGAGCAAAAACTAGAAAATACAACGTATAAGGCCCTAAGCATAAGACCAAACCATTACAATTAGGATGGTGAAAACTGCTGTAAATAGATTCAAACAGAAAGAGCTAACAATGTCATGGAAACATATCGTTCAAAGTGTAACGCTATGAAAAACATTGCGGTTTATATCTATTTATGCGTGTGTGTGTGTGTGTGTGCATGTGTGTGTATGTGTAAAGACCTCTAACACTAGCTTGCTCTATTCTTTTTTTTATTCAATCTGTTTTCTTTTTATTTATGATATTATTTAAAATCCCATGGTACGTGTACCGTGTTAACCTAACTGAGACTTGTTAAAACATTTATATATCATTGCTCTTTTTGTTGTTTTTTGATTGCTTCCACCGTCCGCATCTGCAAGTCACTTTGGATAAAAGCGTCTACTAAATGAATAAATGTACAGTAAATGTAAATATCTCACCGCTCTAGAAAATTTTAGGTATACTTAGCAGGGGTCTATAGTGTTTTTATGTTATATTGTACTTGTCATTTTGAATATTTGTACGCTTATTTTCATTTCTGCATCTTAATGAACACTTACACAATTTGTCTTCGTTTGAGTAGCTAACGTTACTCGACGGTCACATTTAAGTTTTCACCGCTAACACTTTCAAAAACACCCGAAACCCGTAACTCTGTCATAATTAGGGGAATTAAAAATACAAAAACTTAATGCCTGACACTTTTGTAACTGACTAAAAACTGATGTTCAAGCTAAACAACGACAGAGACACTGTGCATAAAACTGCAAACACAAACATCACTAACTTAAATTAACAAAAGATAATAACCACCAATATGTGTTCACACAATTAACTTTTTTTTTTTTTTTTTTTTTTAGATGATTCAGAATTAACTTAAATGAACAAAAGACAATAACCGCTAATGTGTGTTCACACAGTTAACTTTATTTAGATGATTCAGAATTAACTTAAATGAACAAAAGATAATAACCAACAATATGTGTTCACACAATTACATTTATTTAGATGATTCACAGAAATAAAAATGACTCTTCAGTTGTTAGAAGAAAAAAAAAGTGTACTACGTAACTGCGAAAATGACTTAAGGTCCCTATGAATCGGTTCATTGAACCAAACTGTCCAAATAAATAATTTTTCGAACTTTGAAAAAAAAAAAAATCGAACTTTGCATCACTAAAACAGATCACAGAAAAGAATATGAGTCTTTTTATTTAGGTTATCTGCGTATGCGTTTAATCAAATGTCCAATGATTTAGAGCGTTGCCACATACAATATGAGTATGTATTCACACGGGCATGTTTGAAGCCTGAGGTGTGTGATGGGTATTGTAGTTCCCTGACCTGAAGATCTACATAGCTTGAATGAGGTATTAGGTAAACATAGTAAATTTGTAAAACAAAAACATATAATACATATAACAACAATAAAATAACTGTTAACACATATTTAGACCAAACGACTATATTCAACAATAATACGATATACATGTGCTAAAACAGGCTAAAATGAGTTGACTATGCTGTAATGGAGCAACCGTTGTCATGTTATCTTGTGAACCATTGGGCGTTAGGATTCGTGTGTCCTGAAACCAAATAATTGTCTTTATCTTTAGAAAAAGTAATAATATGGCAAACGTAAGTCGGTCAATCGTGCATCCAGAGTTCAACTTACTGAATCTCTATAACAAATTTCTGCAATGGCTATACTTGTTACGGTGCTTCCAAGTTGGTGTCTGGGGCTTGTTTTAAGAGCAAACCCTTGTTTGTGGACATTGTATGCATTTTTAAAGTTAAAGAGGGTAATGAACTCTTTCACCAACTATTCTTGTTAGAACGCATAATCAGTGTTAGGGGGTCAACTAGTTACATATAGCTAAATTATATCATTTGATTAAAAATAAATGTAATCAGTTACAGTCAGTGAGAAAAATAATTAAATTGGTTAATTATGAAAATGTTACATCTGAATATTTTTACAGATTACAGATTTCATTGATATATTTCATAAACCACCTTAAATACTCTAAAATATGAGTCAGATGTTTCATGAGTTAAAGACGTATGCTTATTTCCTATTTGGCCGATGTATATTTATTTGTTAAATTGAACCGATTTACCAACCGTTGTTAGATGCCATGGCATTTCCCTTCATAGGTGTGCAAAAACCTGATTTAAAAACAGTGTCATAGCTGTTAAACTTTCTTGTTGTGTTTTTAAATATGTATTTAATCTCCAAGCAAATCTGATTTCGTGGTGGTTGTGCTTTAAAATGAAATGTTCACAATCCTAATTTAAGTGATGAAGGATTTGAAAAGTCTGACGGTCATTAGTTGTTGAGTACTCTAATGTTAACCCCTGTCCTGTTTACACGTTTCAAAAGATTAACGGTTGAAAACATTAGTCTTAAAACATGTAATCAAATGTTATCAGTTACATTACTTTTTAAACTTTTAGATTTTTAAATGGGTTAATTTGTGATCTATAACCTATTACAACGTTCATAGTAACCTCCCCAAAACTGTACGTAAAATAATTCCACCAAGGTCTCAGCTACAGCTAAACGTTATAACAAAAACTTAAGGTCCTTGTTGACAGTTTTGTGAGGTGTGTGTGTGTGTGTGTGTGTGTGTGTGTGTGTGTGTGTGTGAAAGCAGCATGGTTTGGAAGAATTTTTTTTTTATCTTATATATGTGATTTTACTACAAACTATAAGCATTCTAACTAAGAAAACACAATATGTTTTTATTTTTAATTTTTTTTCCAACCAAACCATTTGTTTGCAGTTGTTAAAGTCGTAAGAATGTTTATTGTTATGAAAAGAAGGTAAGTTATGCTAGATAAATAAGTCTTTTTTATTAACCACAATGCGTTTATGAGTTATGTATTTGTTCTGCTTCATGTATGCAGCGGTTACCATACACACATTCAAGAGAAATGCGTAAACTCAATTGTTTTAAACAATCTAAACCATTTAGTCTATCCTTAAAATCCTCTTACATTTTTTTTTTCTTCACACATCTATTTTCATCTGTCTCTGGACTCTTGTTAAAACACTTGAGTGCTGACATGAATCCTGCATGAATGCTAAAAAATAATACTTTTTAAAACTATTTTAAACATCATGGTTAACAACACCATTTGGAAAGTGAGAAAGGATGTCTAATCTTTTGTATACATTTCTGTCAGACATTTGTACCAACAAACACTTTTGGTTTCAAAGAAAACTTAGGACAACTCATTTTCAATCTTATATAGATATGTTCGTGTTTGTGACCTATTTTGTTTGTTTGTGTATTCTTTACTTGTTTGAGTGTATATTAGTATTTATTTAGTTTGCATGTTCATGTTTTCTGTAATGTTTTACATTTGTGTGTGTGTGTGTGTTTATGATTGTATGGTTGTGTTTGTGTACTTGTTTACATTCTCGGTACATTTATGTTGAGGTTCTAGGGGTCTAGATCTAGGTTTAGAAAGATCTAGGGGTTAATAAAAATTATAAATGTAACTAAAATAAACTAAATTAACTCCAATTAAACTACATCTTCCTATATGGTCTGACTTGTTAAAAGATTTCACACCCATTTGACCAGTAAATTAACTTTTAGCTAACCTCACGATCACAGGCCTAAACCATAAACCATTTTATGGTTACCTGCAGCACACCATTTACAACACCAGAACCCCCGGAAAACTAATTAGATAACAGTTGAGTTGGAAACCCCAAAAACCTTTAGATGTTTTACAATCTTCGCTGACATGGTCGTAACAGTAAACACAAAGACATCAGATTCCAGATACCAGACGCGTTTCTACGCACTACTTGAGATGAAATATTTAGCCTCTCCTGTAATGTTGTTAAAGTTTCTTTGGCAAAAAAATCAAAGACATTCCAAAACATTTCATTCCAGTTAGATTTGTGTATGCCTAAACGCATGTTTTAATTGATATAGCTACGCTATAGCAATGATAGAAGTTAATACTGACAAAATAAAAGACGTATTCAAGGATTTAGACTACTAAAGTATGGGTGAGTGACTTATTAAAATGAAATAAAGCAACAATTTTTTCCAACAAGGAATTTTTGTTGAGATGAAAATAAAATGGTATAGGTTAACCTAATTTTAAAGTAAAAACATCGGTCTAATATTAAAACCAGGTAGAATGTTTTCATCAAATAAGAACTGATGTGTTTTTATTAAAAACGTTACTTTGTTTAACTCTTTTAACATACATTTAAACCTTTGTGACCAACTTTATTAGGGAGGTGTTAGGGGGATGTGTTAGTGGGTGTTTTTTTTCTTTTTTATTCGATGCTTTAAACATTAAAAATATAAAGGCGTACATTACTGGTAGATTTACAAATATGGTCTGAGATTACAATCAATTTTCGTTCACACTCTGTACATCATAAAACAAAATAAATGTAAAATAAATAAAACAACACTGAAGAAAAAGATAAAGAATGAAAAAGTAGGGGAGTAACAGATTTTCACATTAAGAAAAACCAAAGTCCTTTAATATAGAAAACAAAAATCTTGCTTTGAGACTTTTCATTTCTTTTAACGTCTCCAAATACATCACAAATTCCTCTTTAAATGACACTAAATGTGAGGATTTTGAAAAACATACATTTATGAATGTAAAATTTCGTGCCAGAAGTTGATATTAAGAAAATAAAAGACATATTCAATGATTTAGGCTACTAAAGTAAGTTTGAGTGGCTAATTAAAATAGAATAAAACATCAAGGACTTTTGTTTAGATGAAAAATAAAGAGCATATAGTTTTAAAGTAACTCATATACATAGATGTATCTAAAGATCCTGAAACAGGACACATATGTTCCAAGTGGGTAGATATAGAATACCTGAAAGAACATCTAATCATCCGTCTGTTTATACTACAGAAATGATTGTCATATTTTTGGCTCTTCAGTGGGTTGAACACATTAATATACCTAAAGTAGTCATATGTTCAGACTCATTTGCAGTACTACCAAGTTTAAAGTGTGGCGAATCTTCAACAAGACAATTTGTCATTCATTTTTCAGAGTTTGTTCAGAATACAACCAAAAACAAATATTTATTTTGTATAGATACCTGCACATATAGGAATAGAAGGTAGTGGATCAGATAAAAACATTAAAATGCCAGACATCAAATTTAATGAAAGGAGAATTTTGGGGGTAGAAAGGAAGCTCTCGCCATAAAATTGGACACATTGCACTTAATCAGTCATTATTTATAAGAGGAAAAACATGTGTCTGGACTTTGTGTTAAATGTGATCTTCCTCAATCAGTTGAACCTATTTTAATAAAATGTAAAAGATATGACAACGAAAGAATACAACTTAGTTACACTTAAAATAGAAATAAACCAGATCTCATTTTAGAAAATATTAAATAAAGATGTGACTATAGAAATGTTTCAATGATTAAGTATCTCAAAGAGTTGATAAACAGGATTTAAAGAATCACTACTAAGTTTGTCACGTTTCAATCTGAGACGAGATATTTCTTACCTGTAATATTGTTAAATGGGTGATACTTTTAACTACATATGTATGGTTTAATTACTAGATAACACGACACAAACTTGGCAGAAGGAAAGTGTGGGTGGGTGGGTGTGTGTGTGTGTGAGTGTACTTGTTTGCATTCTCGGTACATTTATGTTGAGGTTGAAAGATCTAGGGGTTAATAAAAATTATAAATGTAACTAAAATAAACTAAATTAACTCGAATTAAACTACATATTCCTATATGGTCTGACTTGTTAAAAGATTTCACATCCATTTGACCCACTAAATGAACTGTCAGATAACCTCAGGATCACAGGCCTAAGCCATAAATTTGAAATTGTCGCGCCTTTGATCCCTGAATTTGATTACACACATTTTTTTTTTTAAACTTTAGCCGACCTGCAGCGCACCATTTAGCTACAACACCAGAACCCCCGGAAAACTAATTAGATAACAGTTGAGTTGCAAACCCCCAAAAACCTTTAGATGTTTTTACGCCCGCTGATGTCTAACTGATATGCAGGCGACATCACACAGACACCAGATGCACGACACGGTCACGTTTCGCTGCACGACCTGAGACGAGACATTCCTTCCCTGTCATATTGTTAAATGGGGATGTTTTTAACTACATATGTCTGGTTTAATTACTAGATAACACGACACAAACTCGGCTGAAGGAAAGTGTGGATGGGTGGCTGGGTGTGTGTGTGTGTGTGTGTTAATTGTCATAGCTTGAGAAATTAAGCTTGACAAAAATAAAAGATATATCGACGGCAATAGTCTAAATTTAGACTAGTCGTAGATTAGAGTAATTAACTTAATACATTAAAAACAAACAATGCTTTTTTTTCAGTGCTGTTTTTTATTATTATTTTTTATTTTTTATTTTTTAAGACTAAAAGTAAATAAAATCGCCTAAAGCTACATCATTTAAAAAGTACAAATTGATCTTATGTTTAAACGGATTTAAAGTTTTCACTAATTAAGGACTGATGTCTATTTATTAAGAAATACTTAGTTTAATTATTTTAACATTTAAATCTATTTGACGCTGCTATCACGCCTACAGCGGGGCAGTCTCTAGCGCCGGAGGCGTGGTTTTTTTTCCGGAGCATTCCCCGAGCCTCATTCTAAGTGTGTCTGCGGCGCTGTCAGTATCGCTCAACGGAGATGCCTTGACACTTTGCTGTGAGATCTTTTTTTCTTTCGTCTAACTCTCTGTCAGTAACACTCTCGATTTTTAAAGTTGTAGTTAGTGGTAAAGTACAACATAGATTTGATTTGAAGGATCTTGTCTGATGGATTTTATTTTTGATCCGCGTAATGCCTACCATATTTTTTCTTTTCTTTTTAACTTTTTATAACATCGTGACAAACGCCAAGTTTTCTGGTTTGTATCGCCGCTTTACATTCATTTCTTTTTTAGTTTGAGGTAAGGTACAAATGCTAAATGCTTTCTTTTCTAACTGGTAACAAAACACCTTTTTAAATTTTTACAAGCTCTCACATCTTTTCACGTGTTGCTTAACGAAAACACATCTGATAGTTTTGACTTGTTTAGTTGTTTTAGATAAATAACCAGTAACCTATTTTTTTTTCTTTTTTATTTGTTACAACTTTAACAACGTTTTACACTTTTCCAACTACGAAAACAATCATTGCATCGTTCCCATTTTGTTTGTGTTATAACCTTTTTTCTTGAAATGCACTGTGTACTTAAAACCTTAATAAAAACTTCCCTTATACCATTTTAATGAATTCAACCTTTTCCACAGTTTAAAAAAAAAAGCACATAGACCCCCAACACATTTTCACCCTCCCTCACAGAAATTCCTTCTTAGGGTCGTAAGTTCATATCTAGGTCACCGGGGTGTACAGGGAGGGGAGGGGTGGGGGGTACAAACAGGTGTCCAGAACAGATGGCTTTTATGACCCTCATCAATCAAATTTTTGACACATGGTATACTTTATCCTCTCTCATTAGAGTATGACACCAAACGCAACATTTCACATCCCTCCTATATGAATGAAGGAAATCAGAAACACAAGCTCATATGAAAATCACACAAAAATTAGTGACCAGTAGATGTAAACATCACAGACTGACCTCTGGTTTTAAAGAAAAAAAGATTATTTAAAAAAGGCAGATAACTGATATGGCACCCGTATATTATTCATCTCTGTTTAATAGGCAAGGGGGGGAAACAAGACATCAAACACATACAAATCAGAGGTAAACCTTATGAAATGAAACCCAGGTTACATCAAACAATGCAAGACACATAACAACAGGATGGTTATAAATACTCTGAATACTAATTAACACACATGAAACACAGGAAAACAATCAGGGAAGGATCAAGGAGCACAAACAAGAAAAACAAACTAAGAACTAAAAAATAAAAGCCTGACAAGAACAAGATCAGAAAGCACTAGATAAAAAAATAAAATAATAAAACAAATGCAACACGTGGCTGTAGGAGCTACTTCCTTTAGTAAACTCTATCTCAATATCTTTTCTATCTGTTCTTGAAAATATGATTTGGACCCTCCTAACACATAGGGCCTCGTTTATCAATCTAATGTAGAAACGAGCACAAAGCTGGGCACACAAAGCAACTTACGGCAGAGTTCACATGTGATTCGAGAAACAATTGTAGGCTGCCAATATCATTGTGCGAATGATCGCACGTTGAAAACTGTGGCAGCAGAAAACAATCGTCATTTAAATATCATGATCCTTAAAACACCCTGGTTTAGAAGCCTCGCCCCAAGAGTTTACGGCACGGAGAAACGAAACCCGGACAAAAAGAGAAAGTAATATCGTGGAAGAGAAATTTATCCAAAAACACCTGTTAACCTTGTAATTTCAAACAATTAATTCCCCTCACTCTACAACAACTATTTAAAACGTAGCAGTATTCAGAACAGAACAATAATAAAAAATATAAGTAGTTATAAAATTAAATATTAAACTATAAAATAAAACACAAATTAGGCAATAATGGCATTCATTATAAACAGCATAGAAATGTCAAGCAAAACTGAAACGGCACTGAGCTCACGAGCCTGTCTCATTCCACAAAATCCAAATATTTACATTTTTGCCATATATGTCAAATCTGTTTGCATAACTATTATTCATTATGTAGCCTAAACATGGCTTTATACAGTACAGCATAGCCTATACTTGTTTATATATATATATATATATATACGTTAATTATATTATAGCCTATTATATATTTTGTGTGATCCTATTTATTATTTTCTTCACAGAAGTGCTGCAGGTTTATGATGCGAAGACTGAATCCTCATGGTCATGTTTACGCTGCTACAGTATTCGCGCATATAAAGCTCTCTCTCTCTCTCTCTCTCTCTCTCTCTCTCTCTCTCTCTCTCTCTCTCTCTCTCTCTATATATATATATATATATATATATATATATATATATATATATATATATCATATATATAAAAATAAAAAGACATTCTGTTTGACGACATGTTTGACGCTCAGAAAAGTAAAAGTGACAAAAATGCTGTCATTCTACAATTCTCCACCATATTTACTATTCTGGGCGCAAGCTTGAGTTATTCAAAAAACGTCCGTACACGAGCTGTGACCTGAAGTGAGATTTGATCGTAACCAACGCTCACATCCATATTGATAAATTCCACGTTTTGTGTTGAAAAGACTGTATGCCCAAATTAAATTACATTTGTTTATAATCACACAATCACACACTGTAAAAAATGAATCATGGGTCTTGTAATTTTCATAAAAAAAATGAATGTGATAATTAAAAATAATGTGTGGATTTCATTAAAGAAATTGTGATTCAGTGTTGTATAGAAAATAACGAGGACTTTTTACTAATAAAACCAAGAGATGCGTTTTCCTCATTTTGTTTTAGGAGACTTAAGCAGTTTTGGTGCTTGAATTGGGGAACTGATTAAACTAAAATAATTAAGGAAAGAAGGCTGCCTATTTAATTTAAGTGAATTAGCTCATTTTTGCAGTTTTATTTTAGAGGTGATTGTTAGTTCCCAGCATTTTTTGCATATGGCTGGATATGGAGAGTAAATTTTGAAATTAAATGGTTCTTTATGTTTTTGAGTGAAGGGAGGCATCTATTAATGTTAAATGTTCAGTTACATTTGACATTTGTAAGAGTTACTTTAACATCGAAGTTTCCATTGCACAGTGCAATCGTTACCACTGTGCAGAAGAGTAGAGCTTGTAGTTATGGATACTACTCTTGTAGTACTACTCAAGGTACTCTAACCTTGTTTAATGAGCAGTAGCCTTGCTAGTGCTAGTGCAGTACTTTAGAGTATTTCTCAAGTATTTTCCTATTTGAGCTGATTGGCTCTATACAGTCTTGTAAATGTATAAAATAACAAAATACAAACAGATCTCATTTAAAATCACAGACTTTTGAGAATAAACTTAAAATAAATGAGCACATTTCCCTAATTATATTAAATTTATTGTGCCATAGACTAAATAATTTAGGAATTTTTACTTAATTTATTTGGGTAAATTTCACTAAAAAAAACAACCTTAAAATCTACTCAAATATAATACGTGTAATATTGTTACCATAATTTATTTAAGCAGATAGCATGTAATATTTTTTACAGTGCAGTTATAATTATCTGCCAGTACACCCATATGTCTGTCTCTTTCTGTGTGAGCAATATCCAAGATGTCTAAGCTTTATTTCATTTATTTTTTTTTATTTTTATTCACCTACTGCTTTGAATTCCACATTGGTAAAGTTATGTTTGATGACTAAACCCGATGCTAGTAGGGGAGAAAAGTGGAAACCTTGCATATTACAGGGTTTACCTCTACAACAACATAGCCCTGTCAAGCGTCTGTTAAAAAATTGTAGCCTACATTCATTTTCACTTTAACATTGTGCATATATTGTTACAAAGACAGTTGTAATCAACCTCCCCGGCATGACAGAGCAACATTATCTTTCAAGAGATGATTGAAACTCTCTTGCATAGTACAAGTTCATCTTCTTAATGTTTTGTTTATATCACTTTTTTTTTTTTCTGAATAAATATCTTTGTTAGGTTTCTAAGGTTTTTGTTTTGTACTCGCTTAAGACTAAATTGATTTTAACATTGCTGACTCATAAATCCTAGCAGGTGTTAAAATATTCTATCGTTTCCAGCTTAATATGCAGAGATAACTATAAGTAAGCAATTTGTAGGTTTATTCCCTCAAAAGCAAACACTGCAGATCTGAAGCCTTATGACACCTTGCTTAATTTCGTTAAGCATCCCGACAGAGTAACAAAGTTATCACATTTCTGAAGAATAAATACCATTCATTTTACACTACAGAAAGATTTTTTTAAATAACTTATAAATCTTGAAAGACAAAAGTACTGTGAGTTAAGATGTTGTTAATTTGATTAAAGTATGCTTTTGTTGAATCCAGAACACATTCAACTGAAAAAAATCATTTGTAATTTAAACAAAGAATATTGGACTATGTTTTACAAGCAACACAACCTATTACTTGCTTTATACTTTCTTATTATTTACAAAATTTACTTGCAATTTCTCACAAATTTCAGCTTATTTTTTAATGTGTTTAACAGCAAAAAAAGTCACAATTAGAAACGTATATACACATACATAACATATTTAAATCAATCTATTCATGTTTAGTCATCGGTTTGATTTTATGTTATGCAAAGTCTTTGTCAATTCTCACTTTTTTTTTCTTCTTTTTTTTTGTAAGTTTGTAATGCTGTGATTCACGTCATAGCTGTTGGTTTTGTTAATGACTTATATCTTCTTCTTTTTTTTTTTACTTTTTTTTATGAACAGGAAAAATACTTCTAGAACCAAAGCCATTGAAAAATTGGACTATATATTTTTGGTTGAACAATAGAAAATGGGGGCTGTTGGTGTGTGGGGGAAACGTCAAGAGAACAATTTTTGTAATTCAGTTTTTTTATGATGCTAATGGTGCAGAAATTACATCCTTCACATTAAAGGTTATTGTGATATTGCAAATTGGTCTGTTAGGCTGCTGGTCACAGCTTAGCGATGCCATATTTAGCATTTGATTACATCCTACGTCTTCCCTCACAGTATTCATGAGAAAATATGTTCCAACTGCTTTGTGTTCTGATTGCCGGATCAAAATAGCAACTCTATGTCTTGCTCTGTAAATATTTCCTGGCTACTAAATTAAGGTCTACAGAGCTCCTCCTCTCATGCGATTACTTCTCAGCACAATGTATGTCTTAGCAAGCGTTGAAAAAAAAAAAACAGTTGTCAAGGAGCAACCTGTGAAAAATGACACGGCTGAAAATAAACACAAGAAGCACGGGTGTTAACATGTGCTCGAAGGTGGAAAAATCAGTTGGATCCTGTGAACAAGCAGCACAGCTATATACTACGGTAAATACACATACACTGCCTGTACAGATGCCAATACCACGCTTATTAAACAAATCATCAGTTTCTCAATTAAAATGTATTATTTTACTACTAATGTCACCATTACACAAAAAAATATACCATGTATGCAAGGCCTAATAACTGCAAATACACCAAAGTTAAAAATCCCAGTACAGTACTACACTACCCATAAGCCCGAAGCAACATCCTCCTATCAGAGAACTTGTGTTACCATGGAAACAATTGCAATCTCCATAATAGTGAAGTTTTGCAGCCTAACAGAGGCAAGGTATTGGTTTTCTGATAAGAAAGCTCTCTAAACAGATCTTTTAGAGCTGATTTGAGTCATTTTTACTTCACACATTATTTATTTTATTTGGTTATTTAAAACTCTATGTTTTATTCATCATGGAACTGGCTGTGCTTCTGGAAGCCAGGCCAGTGAATATATGGGTTCACTGTTGTGTGAAAGTGTATTTGTTGTTTGCTAGGACAGACACTGCACCTCTGCTGTTCATCCAAAGATACCTCTCTAGAGGAAATGGTGACTCTTATCAGGACAGATTCTACAGGCGGGATGATGTGGGGAGAGGCAGATCACTGTTGATATGAGGTTGCATCTGTGCAGCGCTGCGATCATATTTAACATGCTACAATGACCCTGCCTGCAGCAAACTCCACACAGCGAATTAAATAGACATAAAGAGACAAAAATAAGAAGAGCGTTTCTGTTACCATGGAGGTATATTGTCAGAAGAAGAAATTTATTTATGTAATACACGACCACAAAGAATAAGAAGAAGAGAGAGACGGTGAGCAAAAGAGAGAGAGAGAGACAAACATTGAAAAAGAAGGACAGGAAAACAGCGATAGAGAGCTTGAAGAGTCTTAGACATTAAGATGTCTGAGCTGTGCTTAACTTCCTCTGTTTCTCCTCTCAGTCGGAAATACACCAAAAGAAGGATTACAGAACGATTGCTAGAAAAGCACTTGGCACTCAAAGTCATTGAATGTGTACAGATTGAGAAAAGAGCATGCGGTTATGTGTTTAAATGTTTAATTCCAGTGTAAACAGCACCATGAGACATGCATGGCTATTTCCTGTCTGAATTCTGCTGAAATCTCCCCTCCTCAAGGCCTCATCAAACGGAACAACAATTAATGTGTGTTTGTAAGAAAAACCACTCAAAGCAACAGAGTCCACACTGATTACTGTGAAGAGAGCCAACACTAATAACATTTATATAATCATTGATGCTTGTCAGTCCATAAAGTGGTAAAGGCCTATTTTCAAGTGTTGATAAAAAGCAATGCTTGAAGCTATTGAGTCTAATTTTATTTTGGTGTACTGCATATTATTTTAGTGAAAATCTGCAAAAATGCTGGTGGTGGCTGGCAACTTTTTTCAAAAACACTGGCGGGGAAAGAGTTAACATGCAAAGATAAAGAATGTTCTATTTTTTTCTCATCAATTAATTATGATTATTAATTAACTTAAAAATATAAATTTTAAAGGAAAATAAATACTTTTAAAATAAAAACAATACTTGAACACTAACAATATAAATATTTTATTTGTTTACTGTCATGTCAGTGTGACCATTAACGGACATCTATCTGTGTGTGTGTGTGTGTGTGTGTGTGTGTGTGTGTATATATATATATATATATATATATATATATATATATATATATATATATATATATATATATATATATATATATATATATATGTATATGTATGTATGTATATATATATATATATATATATATATATATATATATATATATATATATATATATATATATATATATATATATTTTGTTGGGATGCTATAAATTGTATCTGTTGTACACTGCTGTTCCTCTGCTGTTCATCTTAAGATACAGAATAAATAATATTCGGTAGTGTACTACAGCAAATCTTCAAAAAAAAAAAGAGCAAAGTGAGACAAAGTGTAGTTCGAATAAATATAAGTACTGCTGGGAAGCCGTTTGACAGATTTTTTTTTTTTTTTTTTTTTTTTTTTTCGTGGACTGGGACTAACTGTTATAAATTATAAATGTATTTTCACATTTACAATTGAATATCCTATCTAAAGTCAGATATGCTGCTTGCCCTGTCTACACTCATGGAGAGGGTTCCAAATGTCTATACTGTCTATAAATGTCACTATATTTGCAATAATGTAGTTTATTTCCCCAGCACATTATGCATTATATCCACATTGCAAATTAATCATCTGGATTCATTCATTTAGAAACAATATATCAACACCATTGGAATACATGCTTGATCAATCAAATTAGTGGTTTCCTGATTAAATTTTCTGTTTGCCCTGCAAAAAACCCTCAAAAAAGACTATTCCACTAGTGATATATTTGCATTCTTATAATTTATTTTATTGTATTTTTTTTTTTTTTTACAAAATTATATTAGTCTGACAATTTCAGTCAATAGCTGGAATGTGAATTTGAGGATTGAGACAATCCAAAAAGCATCTCGTGCTTCAATGGAAACAAAACATCCAACCATCTGTACAAAGTGTCACATGATCGATGTTACATATTTACTCATTTGATTAGTGACCCAGAAATAGTTCAGAACATACAGCATTTCACAACATTTATTTACTGTATTTTAGTTTTCAAAATCATAAAACATTGTTAAATTGGAATTAAATTATATTTAGAAACCCACATTTTATATAGAACAGGCTCATGTTATGCTAATTACATCTAAACGTTAAAACAAAAGGTGTCACACTACACTGCACTGTCTTCACATCTCTCTCTCTCTCTTCCTCTGTCTGTAACTCTCCCTCCTTCCCGCTCTGGAACACAGATGAATGTAGAGAAAGAGAGGACTCTCAAGGTCAGTGCTGCTCCAGGGGAGCACTGGTTCACAGTTACATCAGCTCTGCAGCATCATTCTACACTATCACTTTATTCCTGCCCCTGTCTATTTTTTGATAAGAAAATCAGACAGCAGAACCAAGAAATCCTCATACTCTGTGAGTATAGACTTCCACAGAATGTTGTTTCAACAATGATCTACAGCTGTTATGATCAATAGATCTTGATGCTGCACAACTCAGGCTTTATTACACACAGAGTGAACTGAAGTGATTACTTTGGCCACTGCTATAACAATGGAGCGCAATGGCTGCAATAATCTCAATACATTGTCTCATATTTGTGAAGAAGTAGGTCTCTGATTTAATGACTGGGTCAATCATGTGACACAATGTATTTATTTATTTATTTAAATTAAATAAAAGATGATTAAAAAAATTGGAGTGGTAAGTATTACCTATTAGGGCAGACAAGTGAATAAAATGTTTGGTCCCACTTTATATTAGGTGGCCTTAACTACTATGTACTTACATAAAAAAATAAGTACAATGTACTTACTGTGTTCATATTGTGTTGTAAAACACTTTTGCTGCTATTGAGGTGGGACAGGGGTAAGGTTAGGGAGAGGGTTGGAGGTATGGGTAAGTTTAAGGGTGGGTTAAGGTGTAAAGTATGGGTCAACAGTGTAATTATAAATGTAATAAATACAGATGTAATAACATGTCGTTTTTTTAATGTAAGTACAATGTAAAAACATGTATGTAAACAATAAGTACATTGTACTAAATTATTAATTAAAATGTAAGCACATAGTAGTTAAGGACACTTAATATAAAGTGGGTCCAAATGTTTAATCTAATTGATTTTTTATGTAATTAAATACAACAAATCAAATATCAATTTGGGCTGAGAAATTCCATCTCAAAATATAGAGGGGAAATGGATATTGAAATCGGGAGAGACTTTAAATCGCCAGTAGGTGGCAGCAAGTCACTGTCTTTGTAGGTGAGTCATTCAGTCATTCAATCAACCGATTTGTTCAAATAGATGATTAATTCAAAAACAGAGCATATGACTCTCATTATGAATTGATCACTAAATGATTGGCTCACTTAAAAGTCTGAACACTGTTAAATACTTTTTTTCAATCTTGCCACAAACAACGTTATGTAAAAAGGGTCATTATTACACCTTCTGGCATCTAGAACACAACTCCAATTGTCAGCCTTTTTCATGGTTTATTTTAACGGTAGACTAATTAAACCCAAATGTCAGAACAATAGGCTTCTGTCCACATTGC
Organism: Carassius auratus; assembly: GCF_003368295.1. Lineage (NCBI taxonomy): Eukaryota > Metazoa > Chordata > Actinopteri > Cypriniformes > Cyprinidae > Carassius > Carassius auratus. The sequence continues at coordinate 18,699,081 of NC_039280.1, read as the reverse complement.
TAGTGGGGAATTGGTGCACACTCTCTCTCTGTCTCGCTCTCTTCCTCTGTCTCTTTTTTGTCTCCCTTCACCCAACTCTCCATGGCACTTTGATTTATGTAGGAAGGACTCTCAAGGTCAATTCTGTCCCAAGGGAGCACCGAGAGGTTCATAGTTACATCAAGCCGAAAGCATCGTTCTGCACTATCATTCATTTCCTGCCTGAGGACTATTTTTGTTGTGGGAATTGATTAACTGGGCAAATTTGATAAGAAAACCAGACAGAGCAGAAGCAAAAAGGGCTCATACTGTGAGGGCGCTGATCCATAGAATGTTATTCTCGCAAAGATCTGACGAAATTAACTCTTTGCTGCTTTTTTCAGGGTTTAGAATATGCTAAGTCACTGAAATAAAGAGAAGCATATCTAAAATATAACAGTACAGTATATACCAGTCTAGACAAATTGCATAAAAGGGCTCACAACAAATTGAAAAAACTCAATATAGTTTTTTGGTTCTAAACTGGTTTTGCTTCAGCAGCCAGATTTAATATGGGTCAGCATGGTCTTGCAACACCAAAAAAATAGTATTTTCTCTTTTTTTCTTTGTTTGCATTTAGTATTGTCTTCTAGTATTATTCTCTGTGCTGTACATGGTCCCAACTCACAAGTACAACCATTGACATGGCAGTGTAAATGGTTACACTGTTCCCAACACACTAAATCCAATATCACTAAGATTACAGATGATTTAGTGAGCTCATCCATAGGGTAATCAATGTTATTAAAGTTGAAGGTATTGATGTATTCAAAGGTCTTGCAAATTAAGTTATCAACTACTGAAATTCAATGATGGCTGACTGAATTTTTTATTAGCTGACTATGAGAGTAAAGGTCATCTTTAAGGAAAAAGACAAATAATAATAATAATAATAAACACAAAATAAACCAAAACAACAAAATATGTGCACATTGTGCGAGAAGATCATATTATACATATGAAGTTGCTGTTGTTGTTTTCTAGGAAACCAACCTTGTGACTGAGAGTCCCATAACAATTTTTCATTTCATTGATATTATCAGTAATAAAATGTTAGTAAGCTGAACCTGAGGACTTTATTGATCACTGCTGCTATGTGTGCAGCTCTGCCTAAACCCAGGGTCTTTGCCATCTCCACAGCAGGAGCCAATTCTTTATTGCTAGACAATGCCTATAAATAGACCTAACTATAAGCAGTTAGCTCAGGAACCACTGATAACTTCCATGCTTCAACAGTAATGCATCCGTACACATATCATAGAAGACAAACAGTATGGCACTGCATCATTTAGATAAGAATCACATACACATTAACAATTGCATTAACTGTCTGACTGTTCATGTTTTATTACATGTGTAAATCTATTCCTATGTACCTTTACACATACGTAATAAATGTGAATGTGATATATCAGGTAAAACAGTTCTACAACTGCAGAGTAACAAGCTAAAAGATAAGTTCTTTCTCTCTAAGCAGGTGTGGTGTGTGTTGAGGTGTGGAGCAGATGAAAGTGTGAAGGCAGGTGAAACATTGCGAAGACAGACACAGACAGACTGTCTCCCTCAGGTCAGAGAGGAGAAACAGAGTCTTTCAAAAGCTCAGACTGTGAATAAACTCAGTAAGGGAAGATGGATAACTCCCAGAGCCATGAAGGGCCCCACACATTGCAAGTGAAGAGGTCACAACCAGAGAGGGAACAGGAATGGATTTGAGAAACTATTATCTGTCATTATACTCACCTCTATCGGAAACCCCTCAAAAACAGATCTCAAGGATCCATGAAGGATATGCACGTGGGTGGGTGGCTTGCGTGCGTGGAAATATCTGGATGTGAGGATGCATATGTAGTTGGTAAGAGGCCAGAGTCCTAATGCAGAGCCAAGAAGAGGCTTTTTATTCACTTGGCACTTACTGCAGGTGACAGGGGTCTTGGTAATACGAAGACATTCTCTTCCCTCACTGATCACAGCATGGAACACAGAGCTCCCTTCTACACAATCTCTTCACACATTTTTTTGATGGGAAAGTAAAAATTTATCTGGGGCACACTTTTCAATGCCAGACATTCTGGATAGCTAAGAGCAAGGTCAGGACCAGCTCTCGCTGACTTAGTGAAGTTTAATGCATTCAGGCTACATCAAACTAAAGACTGATATAATACAGATTTTTTTATTAGTATTATATGATCATATATAAGTTTTTATTTTTTACACAAAAGAGGAAAACTTCTCTGGAACAAAAGACGATAAGGCAAGAAGTAGGACCGTTGTAAATTTTGGATCAGCTTTCCAGCGCTGGAGAATACTCAAGGAGCCGGAAGGCCTGCGATCGGACACCAAGATTGCTTTGTTTCTTCTCAATATAGGTGAGTAACATTGATTTTGCTTTGTTTCACATAACTAATTTATGCTGGCTTTTGCTTGAATATGTTCATGTGTTCATGTTCACAATCGTATTGTCGTTTACTTCAGCTAAAGTAAAGACACATTAATTTCCACACCCTATAAGCCTGGAGCATCTAAACCTTCTTCACTGTCTTTTTCAAGCGTCAGCTCCCAAAGTGTGTCTGAAAAGTAAGATTCCATCATAATCGTTGCCTGGGTTGCATACGTATGTGTGGGGCAGAGCTATATGATTAATTTCATCCAAAAATAAAAGTTTGTTTACAAAAAAAAAAAATATATATATATATATATATATATATATATATATATATATATATATATATATATATATATATATATATATATATATATATCCATACTGTACATACATACACACACACATATACATTTTATTTGAAATGACAAGTATTTCTCAATTAGGTAACTCAAGTGTTGAAATAATCTATTTAAATTCAATTCAATTCAAGTTTATTTGTATAGCGTTTTTTACAATACAAATCGTTACAAAGCAGCTTTACAGAAAATTATGTTTCTACAATATTTAGTAATAGCTTATAAGTGGTGACTGTCAGTTTGTGCACGTATGATAAGATTTTTAGAAAAATTAATACAAGACGTAGTCAGCCAGACGATGAACATTATATATATATTATTAATAATTAATAATTATTATATGATGCTGCACACTTGTAGCAATATTTGTTAGTTATGTTTATTGATTCAGGGTCAGCATCATCTGGGGTCCTCTTAGGGTCAGCATCATCTCTTCTCAGGTGTTCTGGATCCAGACTGGAGCTTGTGTAAATCCTAGCAAAACATAGAAACAAATAGAGACATCATTAGCATAGTTGCTTATCCAACAAAGTAAAATTAATTAGTTTAACCCAAGCTAAAGAATAAAAATGTGCATTTGATCAGATGCAACTCACAGATACACTCACAATTGAAGATACATTATTCAAATGCTTGGCGAAAGAGATGCATTTTTAATCTAGATTTAAACAGGGAGAGTGTGTCTGAACCCCGAACATTATCAGGAAGGCTATTCCAGAGTTTGGGAGCCAAATGTGAAAAAGCTCTACCTCCTTTAGTGGACTTTGCTATCCTAGGAACTACCAAAAGTCCAGCGTTTTGTGAATTTAGGGAGCGTGATGGGTTGTAGCATGGTAGAAGGCTAGTTAGGTACACAGGAGCTAAACTATTTAGGGCCTTATAGGTAAGTAATGATAATTTGTAACTGATATGGAACTTAATAGGTAGCCAGTGCAGAGACTGTAAAATTGGCGTAATATTTCTGTTTTAGCATTTAGTATTGACCAAAGTACTGTTACTTTTCAACATCCCTGCTCTTCAGATAATGTACTGCATTAAGAAGAAATTTTTTCTATGTGTGCTTTGGCACAGGAAATTGTCCATGTTCTCCAGAGAGACTTAGCCTTGGTGGTGGGCACAAGTTCAAGTCCAACTTGCTTGGCCTGACACCGGACTGTAAATGTTGAGGATCTTTCCCTCTGTGAGCTCTGTATCATGTATCCTGTAGCTATATGGTGAACATCTCTGCTGAAAACTATCTGGACCGTGTGACAAACAATTGTTTTTAAAAACCTGGTATTGGACGTCGCCCAAAGCTAAACATTGTAGATATTTAATGCATTCACCTGTTCACACTGACAGATTTTATCACTGGAAATCACCAGGTTGCTGTAAAGTTTGTTGCTAGTGGGCATTCATGCTGCAGCAAGTCCTGACTTTATTGGAGGGCTTTACTAGTCGAAAATCATTCTATTCTAATCTGACAAGCAATCAAGTTTTTTTTCTTTTTTGCACTTAAAACAAACATTCGGCAGGAAAAAGCATTTAAATATCAATTGCAGCAGTGTGCAATGCATCATATCATAAACAAGACAAACTATTATAAATGCATTACTCAAATTCACTCAGAATTTCTGACACGGTTATACAAACATAATTTCTTTATATAGTCAGATACAAATAATTTAGAACTGTGAAATAATTCTAATAACATGTCCTCCATCTCTCTGATCCTTGACTACATCATTTTACAGGGGACACATCATGTGAGCTCCAGTATCTTCACTCCTATTGGTAATCGCCACAATCGCATCACTCCTCATTTGCATAAAGTTAATATTTTCTCATCATTACATAAGCCATGGTCGCTCATAGCGCAGGAAAACACTCAATTTAGATGAAAATAAATTACTTCATGTGACAAATGAGTCACTTCATGTCACAGCATATCCCGATCTGTGTGAATGACCCTTTGAAATGAATAGTCCCAATTCTAAGTCTGATTACTGAGTTGTGCTTTGAGCATTTTGAGTCAAAATACTTTCTAAACACCCGATTCAACTCATTAGCATAGATCTTGATCTTATCTGGGTGTCAAATTAATGGCACGTCCAACGTGTGCAGTCTTAGGGGACGCCCTGGACCAGGATTAAGAAACAGTGGCATGGACTGATGAAATGTAACAGTGCATTGTGGGAAACAATCGGAGTGTCCTGGATTTAGTTTTAGTTCTATTGCTTTAAGCAGTGTTGTTTCTCTCGTGTCAGTCCAGGTTAGATTTTAATGCAGATTTCCTTTTGTCTGTAGCACCTTTCCACTCATCCTCAAACCCCACTAATGAGGCAGATTACATAAGAGCACAAGTGTCTGAACGCAAATGACAAGCTAAACAAATGTAAACATACATACAATAATGAACACCCATTGTAGCCTGCTTCTGTAGGAGTTGTGCAAGTGTATGTATGTTTGTTTTCTGCACTGCATAAGCGATGATTAAGTAAATCATTGTCTATTTTTCCAGTTCAAAATATATAAATGTCCTTCAAGCAAGATAATTTAAGTTTGAATTCTTACAGCTATTGGCAAATAGATTTTCTTGCTTTAAAATGGTTATAATTGCATTTTCTTCTAATAATTAAGAACAAAAATAACAGTTTGCCAATGGTGTAGGAAAATAATGAATTCAAGATATATCCCCTAAAAACATATCCTTATGTGATATAATAATAGCTGCTTCTTCAGTAAACAAGATAAATTTGCCAATATTATTTCAGGCAAAATTATCTTGTTTACTGAAGAGGTTTTCCTGAAATAATGTGTGTGTGTGTGTGTGTGTGTGTGTGTGTGTGTGTGTGTGTGTGTGTGTGTGTGTGTATATATATATATATATATATATATATATATATATATATATCCTATTGGTTTGAAATAACAAAATGAAGTGTAAATGACGGAATTGTATTTTTGGCTGAACTATCAACTATGAACTATTTTTGTTTATTCCTTTATTGAATAAACACTAGATTAAACAATTTGACAAATAAAACATTTCTTCTTGTGCAAAACAATATCTAAAGGCCCCCTGTATCAACAGAACTATAATTATAACTGGAATATAATAACTCGAGGTGTCAATATAAGAAAATGTATTTTAAATTCACAATTCATGTTGATGTCCTGTGCTAGATCTGCACTTAATTTAAAATAAAATACATCTACATCATGTACTTCTTCATGTAGGCCTGGCATTATCATGTTACTATCAGAGGGTGTGTATGTGTGTGTGTGTGTGTCATTTTGGTTATCTGCATGCATCAGTGTCAGACAGACAGGCTCTCCTTCTTGCGACCAAGGAGAAGCAATTTTCCTGCATGTTACGTTGCAAATCAAAGATCTTCATAGTAATTGAATATGCGCTGATCCCGATCGTGCTGCTCACTGTAGGGGACTGGGAAAGTGGGGGTCTCCTCTGCGTGTGTCTGTGTGAGATAGCATATGAACAGTAATGAGAACAGACTCTGAACCGCTCATGCTGCTCTCCATTTGGGCTGAGAGATGGAGGAGATTTAACCTCCAAAAAAAAATGAGATTTAAACAAAAGCTTTTCAACTCATCCACAGAGATGCCTCATGCATTTTTTTATAACTGTTCACAGAAGAAGAATGTTGTTGCATTATTCATGGGAAAACTACATCTCAGCTGTATCAGGAATATGAAAGACAGTTCTAGGCTGCCTAAGTGTGGCGCCTGCTGTTTGAAAGGTGGCTATTCTTCAGTAAACAGGCAAAATATGGGCCACAATGAGATGATGTAAAAAGTAAAAACTTTTCCTGTAAACTACTACTTTGAGATATTATGATAGGGAATGAGCATCACTTTTTTTCCTCTTCATAAACTACTGACTTGGGACAATCAGACAGATATATTCAAAAATGTATATCCCTCCCTAAAGATCTCAAGTCCTCCTTTTGTGTGATGCAACACCAAGATCAGTCAACCAGTGCATATTGTAGTTTCACGAGGGATCAGAATTTGAAACAGCTACTGTATATTGCCATTGGCAACCAGTGAGAACTGAAGTTTCTGTGCAGAAAGTTCCCTTAAGAACAGCATGACTAGCTCTTGTTCTTCTCCGACACGCTGTCTGTCTTGCTGCGTGGGTCAACATCAAGATCATGCTGGTCTTTTATCAGTCATGTTGGTAGATCTGTGAGGCTCGGGCATTTGTTTCTGTCTGTCAAGGTTATCTGTGAGTAGGTTTTGAGAGCTTTCGCTGTGCTTCAACTGAAGATAATGACCTTGGAATAGTGTAGGTGTACGTTTTCCAGACAGTCTGATTTTACATCAGAAAAATGTGGTTCCTGTTACATTGTCCTCTCATCTTCTCTTTACATGTAAAAAGCAATGTGCACATGTGCAGCTGTGCATGCAAGTTTACATACTGTAGATAATTACTGTTTATACTGTATACAAGTTTACATACAGTACTCTTGGTTCTTAATAAAGTGAGCTGCCGAGTGGCAAAGGTGGATCTCGACATCACTGAGCCAGAGGAGGGAAGACCTCAAATGTGTAGGGCATGCGATAGGAAAACAGAGACATTACAAGAGCTAGGGTATTCACAGAAGACTACAGACAGTCACTGATACACAACAATTTAACAGACATGTGATCAGCTAAGGATTATTATTATTATTAAATATTTAGTTGTATTTACAAATTTATTTTTATAATTTAAATAAGAAATAATCAAATATTGTGAATAAGAGAAATATGAATGCAATTTTGCTGTTGATGTGTTAAATGTTTTACTATAATTATTATTATTCAATATGTTTTATTTTACAGTACAGTAGGATTATTGCCATTGTAATATTTCTAAATGTAATTAATTTGTGTAAAATAAATAAAATACAAATATTGTGAATAATAATAATAATAATGATAATAATACATTTTACAGAACAGTATCAAAATTACAATAATAATGTCTTTATTTTATGTATTTTTATTTTTTTTATTTTTTTTTTATTTCATAAGTTGAGCCATACAGTGCATTAGTATTATTAAAAAGTAATGTTCATTAATTGGTTTATTATTAAAAAGTAGTATTTCTTAATTGATTTAATTTGTATAATACAAATAAAATAAAAACAATATTGGGTCCCACTTTATATTATGTTAAATCAGAGTTTTTGGTGGAATACCACAGAAAACAGGTTTATAAATGATCCACCAATTTACCAGTTGGAAATGGAAAAATAAATATTATACAAATTATGTTTACTGGGTAGTTAGGGAACTAAGTAAGTTAGATAGTAAATAAATACATAAATACATACATCTCATTTGAAAACTGACATTTTCTTTTGGACATTAAGATGTTTCCTTGTTTAAAATGGAATAAGCAACTTGCATATTTTGATGAGGTGTGCAACTTTCAAGCATAACTGTACCTGTACTGTATATGCAACATGTTTCATTGCTTGTGTGGTGCTGAAACACTAAATAGGTGTTTACCTCAGATGTGGGCCCTTTTTGTGATTCATTGGACCCTGCAGGCGGACCCCTAACGGCCAGTCTAGAGATGAAAGCTTGTCACTCACACCTCTCAACAATGACAGGTCACAATTAGTGTGCAGCTTCCAGAGAAACCACAGAGGAGCCCAAGTGAATGACACACGCACAAATCCAAGTCCAACTCACACAATCAACACAAATACATGTACATTTCACCTAATATATAAGCCTCCTCCCCTCATTTTTCTCTCTCTTAGTGAGCTAAGAAGGAGCTGCTTAATCCCGGCATGATTTATTTGGATATGGATCTTCTATACCTCAGCACAGAGGCCTGAGAGCAATTACTCCTGAACAAAAACCTTCCCCAAGCTGTCACACATCATCCCCGCAAGTGCAACACCAAGCGGCCAGAGCAATTTATCTGCCTTCTGCATCAGAGATACTGACACCACAGTCATTCCGGTGTATGAAAAGTGTGTTTTTCACATATCACTTTATTTGAAGACTACACACTTTATTGTTTGACACCCGATACAGATTGCATTACAGATATTGTGAAAATAATGAAACCTTTTCATTTGATCAACTGCTTTATGAAACCCATAGCTATTTTGAAGCTCCGGCAGTCTGTGGCTTGACGGGCACAGTCACATATGTCACAGAGATAAAACCAATTTGATCATGTAAAATCTCAGCTGCAAGTCTTGAGGTTAATTTGATGTAACCGATTTAAAGTGCCAGAGCTGAGATGATGGATGCTGAAGCTCTGATAGAGATGTAGAATGCTGAATTAAGCATGCTATCAATCCTGCAAGGGATGACAGTGTCGTCATGACCCTCTGAAGAGATCCTTGACACAGAACTGCCCTTCAGAGCAATAGGGATATTCCACTGAGAGTTCCCAGAGGTAAATAGAAGTAACAGTAGGTGGGAAGCTTCAGATGGAATGCAACACCTGTAGAGAAAAACTAAAATACAAACCCGATTTCAAAAAAGTTGGGACACTGTACAAATTGTGAGTAAAAAAGCAATGGAATAATTTACAAATCTCATAAACTTATATTTTATTCACAATAGAATATAGATAACATATCAAATGTTGAAAGTGAGACATTTTGAAATGCCATGCCAAATATTGGCTCATTTTGGATTTCATGAGAGCTACACATTCCAAAAAAGTTGGGACAGGTAGCAATAAGAGGCCGGAAAAGTTAAATGTACATATAAGGAACAGCTGGAAGACCAATTTGCAACTTATCAGGTCAATTGGCAACATAATTGGATATAAAAAGAGCCTCTCAGAGTGGCAGTGTCTCTCAGAAGTCAAGATTGGCAGAGGATCACCAATTCCCCAAATGCTGATTGGAACAATTGCAAAGAGTCTGAAGTTATCATCATCTACAGTGCATAATGTCATCCAAAGATTCAGAGAATCTTTAACAATCTCTTTGCGTAAGGGTCAAGGCCGGAAAATCATACTGGAGGGCAATGATATTCAGGCCCTTAGACGGCACTGCATCACATACAGGAATGATACTGTTATAGAAATCACAACATGGGCTCAGGAATATTACCAGAAAACATTGTCAATGCCAATCCACCGTGGCATTCGCCATTGCCAGCTAAAACTCTATAGGTAAAAAAAAAAAAAGCCATATCTAAACTAGGGATGGGCATGATTAATCGACGAGCGATAATTGATCGTTAAGATTTTCCTCGATCATGTTAATTTGTTATCGATTAATCTAAAGCATTTTTTTTATCTAATGCAGGTTGCGTTGCGTAGTGCGAGTCTTCAAGCAATTAAATGAATTTCACTGTGTGGCAGCAATTAAATATTTTACCAATATACGCGGTCGCGTCTGACACCAGATCATGTCAACATGCTTATACGGTATTTCTCAACAAAAATCCGTAGACTCGTGCAGAAGTTGTATGCTAGTTACTAAAGTTAGTTATTTTTCATGAGGCTTTAAGTAGCATAATTTGTTACGTTAGTGTAATTGTTAGGAAGGCTAATATCTGGCCTTTTCTTCTGGCTTGGATAGTTTTGAGTTACATTTTGACAAAATCTGTCAGATCTAAGTATTATAATGTTTTTTTTATGTTATTGTTTAACATGATTCTTTTATCATTATTATTATTTTGGAACAAATGAGGTCTCTGTTTAAGAACGCCTGCTAGCAGCTGCAGGTTCCGCTGCTTTAGAGCACTGCATATGCACGCGGATATATGTTTGGTTTGCCTGAACATAGTTTAACTGTCTGCCACAAGTTGATCTTGTAATAAAGGTCTCACCGAGGAAAAACACGCTGTATTTTTGTATTCATTGCATTTTTTTATTATAAAAATTTAATAATTAATTATATTATAAAAATATTAATGATTAATCGATAGTCGATCGTTAATTCTCCCGACGATCGACTAAGAAAATGTAATCGAATGCCCATCCCTAATCTAAACATCATCCAGAAGCGCAGGCATTTTCTCCGGGTCAAGGCTCATTTAAAACTGACTGTGGCAAAGTGGAAAACTGTTCTGTGGAGATGAATCAAAATTTGAAGTTCTTTTTGGAAAACTTGGATGCCATGTCATCTGGACTAAAGAGGACAAGGACAACCCAAGTTGTTATCAGCGCTCAGTTCAGAAGCCTTCATCTCTGATGGTATGGGGTTGCATGGTGCGTCTGGCATGGACAGCTTACAGATCTAGAAAGGCACCATCAATGCTAAAAGGTATATCCAAGTTCTAGAACAACACGTGCTCCCACCCAGACGTCGTCTCTTTCAGGGAAGACCTTGTATTTTCCAACATGACAATGCTAGACCACATACTGCATCAATTACAACATCATGGCTGCATAGAAGGATCCGGGAACTGAAATAGTCAGACTGCAGTCCAGATCTTTCAGCCAGAGAAAACATTTGGCGCATTATAAAGAGGAAGAAGACCTAAGACAGTTGAGCAACTAGAAGCCTTGTATTAGACAAGAATGGGACAACATTCCTATTCCTAAACTTGAGCAACTTGTCTCCTCAGTCCCCAGATGTTTGTAGACTGTTATAAAAAGAAGAGGGGATGCCACACAGTGGTAAACATGGCCTTGTCCCATCTTTTTTGAGATGTGTTGGTGCCATGAAATTTAAAATCAACTTATTTTCCCCTTAAAATGATACATTTTCTTAGTTTAAACATTTGATATGTCATCTGTGTTGTATTCTGAATAAAATATTGAAATTTGAAACTTCCACATCATTGCATTCTGTTTTTATTCACAATTTGTACAGTGTCCCATCTTTTTTGGAATTGGGTTTGTATATGTTGACTTCAAAAAATTTCAAAAAACAGTCAACATTAAATGTAGTAAATTGTGGATGAATGTGCACTAGAGCAGTATAACATTATATTATAATAATCATATTGATATAACAATATTTGGTTGCACTTTATTTTACAGTATGTGCACTAAGGGGTTCAGAGTTCAGAGTTAGTACTTAGTTACTACCCAGTTATTGTAATTTTTCTGTACATGCTCAAAAAGACTGTAAAATAAAGTGTTACCTAATATTGAATCATTTCCTATTAACTGTGCTGCAAGTTTATGCTAATCTCTAAACACACACACACACACACAAACATAGCATATATTGAGATATCGTAAGAGGTCATTAAACAACGCAGTTGAATTATACAAAAACAGATCAATCTAAATTAGGATTTCATTTGTACCTGCCATCAATCTAGCCCAATCCACACTTCTTAGCTATAGATGCCAAATGGTCAAATTTATTCTACCTAGCACAAGCTGCTGGAAATCAACAGACAGTTCTAATAATGTCAGAATCTATCTTGGGCCCAGAATGAACACCCGCCAATGCAAACTGCCTTTGAGGACTCATAGATGCATTCTGTTGGCCAGCTAATTGCTTCAGCAGTGTTGTCAGTCAATTTGGCACGCTCACCCGTGACTCTAATTGATGCTGAATTTCCATATTGGTCACATCTGTGTAACAAATGCTATTTCACTCAAAGTGAATAGCAGACGAAAGAGAAGGGATAGGAGGGGGAAGGGGGAAAAGAGAGAGAGATATAAACCTGTTCTTTCCAACAGAAACACCTGTGAGACGAGCCACTGAAGATCCTGGCAATTCGGTGACTTTAAAGTAAGACAGAACGTCTGGACAGTGTTTCATTTTTAATATCCTAAACCATGCAAGAGATAATTACTTTGCACCTGGTACAAACGCATTTGTGATTACACTTCTATTTATAACTTGTAAAATAATAATTAATAAATAAAATAAAAAATAAAGTGTCTGTGCTTACATTATAAACAAGTCAAATGATTTGCTAAACAAATTAACTTGCTATACAAAACTTGCATTTTAGGATGCTGATAGGTTTAAGTCAAATACATTTAGCGCTGCTTATGAACTATGTATGTGTAAAATCTCGAAGAAGGTTTGACGTCCTCAGCATCTGTTAGTGATGAGCAGATCAGCTTAGCACGTGTAACCTAAGTGGCACCAAAATGGCAGCAATGCATTTTTAATGGCAGCCAGTCACTTGGGTGCCATTCTCACAGTATGGGCTTCAGTGTCATTGGGCCTCCGGCAGCAATATGATTTCTGCACTCTGCATAACCTAACAGCCATAATAACTCCAGACTTGATGAGTGAGATTGTGTCCAAGCTTGTGTATTTGCCTTCCAAGCCAACGGGTCTGTGGCAAAGAAACTCATCGTTGGATGGAGTCTGATAAAGCACTTCATTTGAGCAATTAAGCCAATGATGGATTCAATTAAGCCCTTTATGAGTTCAGGTGGAGCGGAGGACTTCGGGGTCCCAACGGAATGGATTTGGGTATGAATTAAAGGTGGATGAGCTGAGGGGTCGTACTGTGCATGCTCAGGCTCCTCCATTCAATATTTAAAAAGAAGGAGCAAATTAACTGCTCATACCTTCATCTGGAGGTTTATCCTGCAGCGGCCCAGCTCAGTGACAGATAAGAACATAATGTGTCCCTGCTGTCTAATAGCTAAATGGCTGCAGTATGCTGTGCTCTCAGCTACACTTTTTGTATAATTAACCGGTCTGTACTGGTGTGTAGTCATACACAGCCGCTCAAGAGTTTGGGTCGGTAAGATTTTTCTGTCATGCCCATCAAGGCAACATTTATTTGATAGAAAATACAGCAAAAATAATAATATTGTGAAATATTATTACAATACACAATAACTGTTTTCTTTAATCTTATAAATCTCTCTTTTTTATGTTTCTACAATGAAGAAAATGAACAAATTGAAATCAAAAATGAATATTCTCTGATTATGTAATCTGTATGAAACTAAAGCGAGGCACAGTCTTTCCTGTATATGAAAGCTTGAAGTGTCTACTTTTGATACATTGTATACACCCTTATCTAGATTTAGAAAAAATAGGGGGGGTTAATTAAATGAATAAAATTTAAAATTTTCTTTTTTAAAGAAATCCTGCTATCTGACACAGCTTTATTCAGCAGAGAAGATAAATTTATGTGATTTATTCTTACCTACATTAGTTGACTTGTTATTTTTAACATGAATCTGAATGGATTTTACTAGTTGGGCTTTTCCTGAACATCTTGCCAAACTGAAATGTATCGTTTAACTTTTCTTAAGCTTTTTCGTTATTCAGATATGTTGTTATTCAGTTATGTTGTTATTCAGAGTATTCAAAGGCAGCATAGATGTATCCTTCGCTGCCTTTGATATCACACAATCCCATGCATTCCATTCTGTGAAAAAAAAATAAAGACAACGTCTGAAAGTTGCCATTGGTGGTCAGTTTGTGTGTAAATGTATGGTTCTGACTTTTCTGCACTTTTTATATTATTTCTAACTAGAATAATAATTCAATATTCATTTACTTATCATCAAAACTCATTTTATTTTGTTGTAGATCATTAAATCGTTATGCTGCCTCAGAAGCCATGTCTGAAATCAGTTTCATGAGGTGGTTTTTGTGTAAAAAAGAAGCAGAAAGTCAGCTGCTTAGGCTTTCGGAGGCAGCCATAAACTAAAGTTGGGGACGGGAGGTCAGAATTTTTATATAAAAAGTCACAATGACCTTTTTTATTATTTTGATCCAGTGCTATAAACAAGCTTCCATAACAAAGACAATAAAGTAATGAAGACAAAAAAAACGGAAATAGGCACTGACTTTCTTGTCGCTGTCCAAATAGAAGTCATGGTGCAGTCCAAATAAAGGTCCCATTTCTGACACTTACCAGCCAAAAAAAAAAAAACTATTGACAAATGCCAGTATATCGGCCAACCTACAATCTACAAATTACAGTGGGGCTCGAAAGTTTGGGCACCCCTTGCAGAATCTGTGAAAATGCGAGTAATTTTCAAAAAATAAGAGAGATCATACTAAATGCATGTTATATTTTATTTAGTACTGTCCTGAGTAAGATATTGTACATAAAAGATATTAACAGTTAGTCCACAAGACAAAAAAAAATTGCTGAAATTATTAAAATAACCCCACTCAAAAGTTTGGGAGCCCTTGGTTCTTAATACTGTGTTCTGTCACCTGATGATCCTCGACTGTCTTTCTGTTTTGTGATGGTTGTGCGAACAGTCCCTTGTTTGTTCTGAACAGTTAAACTGAGCAGCGTTATTCAGAAAAATCGTTAAAGGGGGGGTGAAATGCTATTTCATGCATACTGAGTTTTTTACACTGTTAAAGAGTTGGATTCCCATGCTAAACATGGACAAAGTTTCAAATATTAAGTTGTACGTTTGAAGGAGTATTTCTGTTCCAAAAATACTACTTCCGGTTTGTCACAAGTTTCGGAAAGTTTTTTTCGAGTATGGCTCTTTGTGACATTAGAAGGAGCGGAATTTCCTTATATGGGTCCTGAGGGCACGTCTGCCGGAAGAGCGCGTGCTCCCGTATAGCACAGCACTGAGAGCACAACAGACTTCACTGATCATAGCGAGAGTGCCGCGAAATGTCACAAAAGAAGTGTGTTTTTGGTTGCCAGGGCAAGACAACCCTGCACAGATTACCAAAAGAGAAACAGCATTAAGGGGCCAGTGGATGGAGTTTATTTTTACAGAGCATCAACGGAGTTGTGCAAGTGTTTTTGTTTGTTCCCTGCATTTCGAAGATGCTTGTTTTACAAACAAGGTCCAGTTTGACGCCGGATTTGCACATCGTTTACAGTATTTCTTAAGGATAATGCAGTCCCAACGAAAAAGGGTCACGATCGTGTGTTGGAACCGCATGCGGTGAGTAAAACTGCTTCAAGTATCTCTGTGTTGTTAACTTAGCTATCGGCGTGTAAGCACATCAAGTAAACAACATGCGATGTTGTCATCAAACTGCACGAGTAAAACTGCTTCAAATATCTCTGTGTTGTTAACGTAGCTATCGGCGCGTAAGCACATCAAGTAAACAACATGTGATGTTGCCATCAAACTGCACTTTCCACATGTACAGCTTAAAAAAAAAAAAAAAGACGACAAAGTGGAACTTAGTCATTTTCCAAAACCGCTAAGCAAATACAGTTTCAGTACATACCACATAGAGACGTTGTTGCTGATGCTGCTCTTGTTCAATTTCAGCCTCTGGATCTGATTCTGGATCATACGCTGAATCTGACTGTTAGCCATGGTTTGTTTTGGTTGGTTTTGTCCTCAGGGTGTCACAGCTTTCAAACGCTCTCAACGCAAAAGCCTACTGGCGCTCGTGATTCTTTAGCTCCGCCCACACGTCACGCCTCTAGGCGCTCGTGTTTTTCCCGGGAAAAATCGGTACAGACTATCTTTCTCTCATAAATATAATAAAAATAAAGACTTTTTGGAGTTAGGAAGGATGCAGTACTACTCTATAGGTACTCAAGATTAACAGGATATTGAGTGAAAGCGAGCATTTCACCCCCGCTTTAAGGTCCTGCAGATTCTTCAGTTTTCCAGCATCTTTGCATATTTTAACCCTTTTCAGCAGTGACTTTATGATTTTGAGATGCATCTTATCACACTGAGGACATTCCAGCAAATCAAAGATGCTGGAAAACTGAAGAATCTGCAGGACCTTAAAGATTTTTCTGAATAACGCTGCTCAGTTTAACTGTTCAGAACAAACAAGGGACTCATGCACAACCATCACAAAACAGAAAGACAGTCGAGGATCATCAGGTAACAGAACACAGTATTAAGAACCAAGGGTTCCCAAACTTTTGAGTGGGGTTATTTTAATAATTTCAGCAATGTTTTTGTCTTGTGTACTAAATGTTAATATCTTTTATGTACAATATCTTACTCAGGACAGTACTAAATAAAAAATAACATGCATTTAGTATGATCTCTCTTTTTTTTTTTTAAATTACTCATATTTTCACAGATTCAGCAAGGGGTGCCCAAACTTTCGAGCCCCACTGTATATACTATGTAAGCTTGCATACATTTATTAAAATATTAAATATGTACTGCATATTTAGATGTACACTAGCACACTAAGAAAGTCAAGCAAAACTCACAAAACTCAAATAATACCAAAACTCAAAGAATACTACCTCCATTACACACAAACAATTTAGATACAGGATAGACAATGCTAATTAGTAATTTTATAATTGTTTGGAAAGCTGTGATCATCCACAGTAATAAAAACATTAAGCTTTTTATAAAACATGCTTCAAGACTGAGGAATAAAAAAATTGTATATTGGCCCTGTAAATGATGTGCAGCCTTCTTTGAACAAGCATCACAGAACTGAAAGCAGCCTCTATTTGTCTGCCTGGAACATGCATCTGTGTGGGCCTCTTAATGGATAACCCTGGCAAGACACGTACGTTTCGTTTTCTATGTGAAAGTTGCGGTGTCTTTGTGTTGGTGTCATTAATTACTGGCATATTTCCACCGGTTCTCCATTCAGAAAAAGCAGGATTCGTGAGGGAGAGGAATAGTAAGTGGAAGTGTATTATTTGTGGAGTGTTTTTTCTGGCAGATTCATCAGGTGTTGATGAATAGAGAGTGTAATGTCTTAACATACCCGCCCATATGCATCCTGCTGGGGCAGACATTCGCCACTGCAGGGACGCTTTTTCAGAATTATTAGTGCTGTCTTTGAATCGACAGGGAAACTTTAAAAGTTATAATATTGCTGCAGACGTTCCCCTTGCCAGGTTTTCAAAAAAATGGCTCCCTGCAGGGGTGCGTGTGCATAAAATGCTACGTACAGATAAGAAAAAAAACTCATATGGACACTGAGATTGGGAGATGAAAACATATAGAGAACGTGCACAAAGCCTGTAAGAGTTCACAATAAGGGGTCTGACAGTAAGAAGAGAAAAGCGAGCAGGAAATATAAGAGAGAGATAGAAAGAGTCAAAAAAGAGTGAGAATAAGAACCATAGACATACAGTATAACAACCCTTATGCTCATCTTTCATAGTTGAATAAATTGCCAACCATTAATATTTGAAGGCCACAGTGTTTTTCTACTCAGTTTGATCTCACATCGAGGACTCTTTGACAATGGTGACAGCCCACGCAAATATGACAAAGAATGCACTCATTAAGGCAAAGCCATGTGGGAAATGGGTTAGTGGAAGAAAAAAAAAACACCTACCAATGGCAGAGAAACAAACAAGACACACACAATCAATTATGTAGATTTCAGCAGACAAGAAAGGTCAAAGCAGGAGTAAAACAAGCCGCCAGAAGGATGGTGAATCAGTCACTGGTCATATGCTGTGGATTCTCTTTCTCTCATGAATAGAGTGGAATAATTGACTGCAGCACCAAGGACACTTGTGTTAGCATAAGCTAGCTCTTAGCTTTTACTGCTTATTAGGGTTTACCTGTCTATTGACCACTGGAAACACAGCTCCTCTGTGAACACAAATTGTGGCACTAATGTTGTTGACTGCGTATGATTTATCACTCGTGTCATAATTTCCAAGTCACCTTGAAAAGCATCTGCTAAATGAATATATGTAAATGTATTAGAAACATGCTGAGATTACTGCTACACGCAATTGGATTCACTGTCATTGTTCACATTATGGAAACACCAAAATGTGATAAATTACAGGCAATAAATATTATGTACACTAATGTTTGAGGTCGGTATGATTTTTAATACTTGAAAGATGTCTCTTATGCTCAGCAAGGCTGCATTTATTTGATTTCTTTCTCTCTTTAATATATTTTAAGATGTTATTTATTCCTGTGATGGCAAGGCAAAATTTTCAGGAGCCAATCACTAGTCTTCAGTGTCACATGATCCTTCAGAAATGAAATATGCTGATTTGGTGCTCAAAACCATATTTTTATTATTTTATTATTTTTTTTATTATTATTTACATATAATTATTATTATCAAAACAGTTGTTTTGCTTAATATTTCTGTGGAAATTATGCTACATATGATTCAGGATTCTTTTATGAATGTAAAATTCATAAGATTGGCATTTATATGACATTTTTATAAGCGTTAAATACTTGTTTTTACGGTCCCTTTTGATCAGTTTGATGTATCCTTGCTGAATAAAAGTATTAAAGGGGTCATATGACGCTGCTAAAAGGAACATTATTTTGTGTATTTAGTGCAATGCAATGTGTTTATGTGGTTTAAGGTGTAAAAAAAATAAAACGTATTTTCCACATAATGTACATTAATGTTGCTCCTCTATGCCCTGCCTTTCTGAAACACATGATTTTTACAAAGCTCATATTTCTGAAAAGCATTATGTGCTCTGATTGGCCAGCTATCCAGTGTGTTGTGATTGGCTAAATGCCTCAAGCATGTAATGGAAATATTACCAACGAGACAAAACAAAATATTCAAGGCATTTTTTGCATCCAGTGGGGACATAATTACACGTTAAGTTGAATATTGTGCTGCGTAAA
This sequence comes from Carassius auratus, assembly GCF_003368295.1. Lineage (NCBI taxonomy): Eukaryota > Metazoa > Chordata > Actinopteri > Cypriniformes > Cyprinidae > Carassius > Carassius auratus. Next base: position 18,679,922 of record NC_039280.1, on the reverse strand, counting down.
CATAAAACCATGTCTGCATTTGTGATCTGCCACTGTTTCCTTTGGCTTCCTTAAGTGGGATTTAAAAGACAAATTATATTCAGTAATAATACAATTATCTGAACTAAAAATGATACCATTACATTCTTGCTTCTACTGTAGTTGAATTGAACTTGTTTCATAATTGATTAACTTTACAACACCACACTGATATTGAACGGAACTGAATCATCTGTAAACTTACTTGAGCTGAACAATCACACTATTGTCTTCTGTTGAGCTGCTGAATTTGTTTTATGATTGATGAATTCCACAGCATTAATAGTTATTGTGCTGTTTATTACTGTGAAGCTGCTTTGACAGTCTGTATTGTATGAAGCGCTATATAAATAAATGTGACTTGACAAGTCGTGACAACAAGTTGTGTGTTTGCATCAGCAGTCTGAAACATTTGTCTGTACCAATGATTCATAGCTGATCGTTTCATTCTCTTTTATAGCAAGGTAGAATGGGATGCCTGATGACTGATGTTGCCTACAGCAACATGTGACTGCTGGTGTGGAGCATGTATCCGAGCGATTCTTTTCAAAAAAACAGGGACAGGGATTTTATCTTAGAAATCTTCACAATCATGTAACATCCACATGTAAAAACCTAAATAACCATGCAAAACTCTGACTTAGGATTGTCAGATTTCTGTCTAGGACCCAGGACCCAGCATTGGGGAATTTCTGGTCTCCACAGACCCAGGTGATATTTAGGCAGTGTTGTGTTCGTCACCTCTTTAGGTCCCTGACACTAAAGCCAACAGCACCATCTGCGACCCAGTCGGCTTTCCTGCAGCCAATGGACATAGATCTGTACTGACAGGCTGTGAGCTGGAGTGCCAGTACCTTTTTCATCTCTGGGGAAGAACATCAGTAGACGGAAACACCTGTTCACTCCTCTCTTCTCCCCAGGGAAGTGTCTATGGTTCTTGGGGGAAGAACTTCGCTGTCTGTCAAGCTGAACCTTTGGAAAGCACCAGCTGCAAATGATAAACCACAAAGCTTTTCCCAAAAATGGCCACCGAGGAAGAAGCTTTATCTATAGGATTATTAATAGGGCACTAGAAAAATAAACATTTTCGAGCCCCGGGTTTCTAAAGGAATTACTTAAGTTTTTTTGGGGTAGTGGATTTTGAGTCTTTTCTACAACATAAATCACAACATGAGAGCTTTTTAAAAATTAAGAAAACACAACAAATTGAACGATGTACCTAACAATATTAGCAGAAGTTAAAAGTATAAATATACTAATAATTATTTAAATATATTTCAGTATTAAGATTATTCGAGTATTATTATATTCAGATATTAAGACTTTATTTGCTATTTTATTTAATGATTTACATTCTTCACTGAAAAAAAGAACTTATTAATGAATAAAGCGATTCTGCTTTGCAGAATCTCTATTAAGGAGATAGATCACCCAAAAATAAAAATTTATGTCATCACTTACTCTTCCTCACGTCGTTCCAAATTTGTATTTTTTCATCCGTGGAACACAGGAGATGGAATAGGGATGAGAGGATTGTGATTGTAACTGTCAAGCTCCAAAAAGCACATAAATGTAGTCCAAGAGGTTTGTGTGCCATATTCCAAGTCTTCTGAAGCTGAACAATAGCTTTGTGTGACAAATAGACCATTATTCATGGGAAACCTTCTCCTCAGTCATTCACATCTGCCACATTAAAGATACACGAGAGAATGTCTTTGTTGATATTAGCACAGTGTGTGCTACACCACAGAATGAGAAGGACGCAAAGAAAATAAAATGCACAAACATAATTGGTTTGTGTGTGTAAAAGTGGTAGTTATGAATGTGAGGAAGTGATGAGATTTCAGAACTAGTCTCCAGTGCCCCCTTAAAATATCTTAGCATACCCAACTATTTCAAAATGGCACACTGTTATATAAAGCTTTAAAAAGTAATGATAATCTCAGACAAACTATTTTCCTAGTGGGTTTATGGCAGTTGTGGCATTAACTATGTATTAATATCATTAATATTATTTATTTATTTTAATAAGTGGCTACAATAAAAAAAAAATCAAAACACAATTCCAAGCTTCTTATTATATGCAGCCTAGATAGAATATGGCATCCATGACTATAAGGGTGATTTGAATGTAAATTCTATTGATCACCATTAAAAAATATTTGACCCTTCACAAAGTGCTGCCCCCCCTAGTTTACTGTTGCTATGTCGGACAAGCCGTGGCACTCTTATGCCGCACATTATGTTCTCACAAAATGAAAAAATACACTGCAGAGAAAAGAGGACACAGGAAACATGCCAACAGACTAGACAGAGCAGGTTACTTTTGATATGAAACAAAGTCTTCGCTTTCAAATTTAGTATTTTTTAAAGAAATTCAAGCAACAGATTCTGTTTTCTGACTCTTTATTGTATTGTGACAGATCACTGTAGCGCCTCAGTTCACTCACAACCCAAAAATGTAAATGCTCTCATCATTTACTGGCCATCATGCCATCCACGTCATGACTTTCATTGTATCCATACAATACGATGCAGCCCATATAATTCAAGTGGATAGCATCCCAAAAACTGTCCATAAACCATGCAAAACAATCATGATGCGTACGACCGCAGTGGATGGATCAATGCCTTCTGATGCAAAATGATAGATGTGTGTTGTGCTGTGCTGATGCAGTACTTCAGGAATGGGATGCATGTGATATATCACCTTTTGGTTTACTATCCTCGTGCATTATATGGATTATAAGGGGTTGATCATTTTATACAAAAACTTTATGTTCATCTGATGAAAAAGATTAATGTACTGTGTACAGTATCTGGGACAGCACGAGAGAGAGTATATGATGAGAACATTTTAATTTTGGACTAGTAAGGTCCAGCTGGTAGGGATGCACCAAAATGTTATAACACATTTGTAGTCCAACACCAACAAAAAGTTCACACATAACTGAAATTATTTAAAAAAAAATATGGGCACAAAATAGGGTGGACAGCTGTCCCACACACCTGATAAACCTACAATGTGGATTCTGTTCACTGACTGTAGATCGATGTTTTCAACTGAGGCAAAGGTGACCATAACCCCAGTGTGAGCAGTGAGGAGTCTAATGGGTCGGACAGAGGAGCAGTGAATGAAAATGGCAGGCATGACAACTCTATGATCGAGTCTGGTTCGTGAAAACAGATCTTTACTGTCAGCGACACACTGGACGGCGTGGAGAGGACCGTGCAATGGGAGAGCTGACAGCGTTTAAGTAGTGATTATGTAAAAAGCGGTACAGTTTAATCTTACTAATGGCACACAGGAGGACCGCTGCTCTGACAAGCTGCAGGCATGGCGATTATCATGACAAAGCAAAGAGGAAGTGAACGTATCACAAACTCGCTCAAACAGACACCCACATACAGAAAGACCGTCTGGAGCGTTCTGACCCCGGTGTTCACACTCTCCCTTCACAATTTGAAACTTTATGTCTCTTATGCATCCTCCTCCTGCATATATCTCTTCCTGCAGGAGCAGGGTTATTTTTGGTAGTGTGCACAGATAGTTGAGGGCTGGGATGTGCCTGGCAGACGTGAGAGGCGAGAAATAAGAGAGAGGAGATGGAGGTGTGAAGAGAGCGATTGCTCATTCATTCGTCATTACTTTGTGATTCGGGAGTTGAAGTGGGCTCAGGCACTGCCAGGCCAGAGTGGGACGTATCACTACAGGCCAACAATGACACAATGGACACACTGCAGCTAAATATGGTTGTCACTCATCTATGGATCTCTTAATCCTGTTCTGTACATACAAAGTTACAGGAGCGGCAACTGCACTCTGCCAGGTATTTCACTTGAAATTCAGGTTGTGTACAGAACCCATCTATGACTTTTTCTCACCTTTTTTTCTACCACTATCCAACTTGTACAGTACATTACAATCCACAGAGAGTTTGCTGTTTAGAAACAGCAGCTTAATGAGCATAAACAAAATATGGTGCCTTAATCGATGGTGATTTCTTACAAAAATTTCTGGACGATAATATGTCTCTGTTCGCTAATAGCACTAAAACAAACAGGTCCTGAATTCCATATGCACACCAAATGATAATGGAGGATATTAAGTCTTGCATTTAAATGCACTTTAACTCCCAAAACTCAGTCTTTATATGGCCAAGGAGAACAGTATACATTTGCAAGAAAAACTATATGAATTAATGGATTTACCCAAGCATTTCTATGGGAGTTTGTTTCTGTCTCTTTTTATTTTTCACAGTTTTGACCATTTTCCTAATTGCAACTTCATATTTCCCCATTATGTGACTCAAAATCTTGTGTAAACAACTTTATTTCTGTGTTTTCTGATTTCTTATTTCTTGTAACTGGTGCATTATCTCAAAATGAATATTTATATTTCTCATTCTGAGCTGGAAACAGGCTTGCGTGCAATTAATGTTCAAACTTTTGGGGTCAGGGGTTAAGCAATGATACTTTTATTCAGCATAATTGCATTTATAAAATTGACCAAATTAAGAAACCAGTTATTTTACATTGCAATAATATTCAGCTAGATTGTTTTTACTGTATTTTGATCAAATAAATGCTTTTTTTGTAAGTATAAGAGACAAAAAAAAAAAAAAAAAAACGGTTGAAGTTTTGTTTTTACAAAACTATTTCAATTCAGCAATATTCCCTGGGTGCCTGGTCAAAATCACTCAGCTGAGGTCAGTCCAAAACATCTCAATCCATTTTTCCATTGCTAATCCAAGGGTTCACATCCTTTTTCTGGCAACTGTAAAAATGTACATAAAAGGAGCAGAGTGAAAAAGGAAGAAGCATCTATTTCAGCAATGACAGGAGTATGTTTGCTAGAACCATTGCAGGGCATTCAAATTATTGCTGTTGAGCCACTTCAATTTTAATTTGGCTTTGTGTTCGGGAATTTTATCTTCTTGAAAAATTAACTTTCTCCCAAGCTTGAGGCTTCGGAATGAAATAGGTAATCTTGCAGTATTTCCTTTGCACCATCTATTCCTCCTTCTACATTAACAAGAAGCCTAGATCCTGATAATGAAACACAGCCTCACAGCATGAAGATATTACCAGAGTACTACACTGTATGGCATTGTGCTTTATTAGGTGTGGGTAGTGTTAGATTGTTTTTATATATTATATATTTTTTTAAACTTACAATGTGTTACAAAGCTGAGTGATTCAAACAATGAAACATCATCTCATGTTATGCCACAAATATGCCATTATCCTATAAAGCTGCATCTAAAGAGGCACTTATACCCAACGGAAAAATATTTTAAAATGCTTACTGTGTTTAATGCTGAAGAACTATAGAACTAATGTAGTTTTAAACACAAAAATATGGATAAGGAAACAGTAAAATAATAGGGAAAAAATTGTTTAAAATCATTTAAATTATAAATACCTATTAATAATAATATTAATAATATTAATACTTAACTCAGTACATCTGAAAGAAATGTACAAGAAACATAAACAAAACCCAAACCCCATATTACACCACTGTAACTCACTCAGTATTATTAATGCCATTCCGAATGATTAAATTCTATAATTATATGACAAAACACAAAACAAAACACTTTTTTTAAACAGTTTAGTCCAGCGTCCAATGAGATAGCAATTGTGATGCATCAATCTAATAATTAATATAACTAATACTAATATTACTAATGCCATTATAAATAGTTCAATTCTGTAATCAAATGACATGCACACTCACTCAACAGACACAAAGCACAAAAGATTGAAGCACTGCCAAGATGCTTGGCGCCTGAAGCCAGATGTATTCATATGAGCATTTAAACACAATTCCAACTGGAACACAAAAATATTTGCTCTTAAATGAGACCAGGAGTAACTCCACTGAATCTAGCACACCAGTGAATATCCTGCCCTGTCTCTAACCTTGTTTTCTGCTCTGAGATCTAAAGGCATAAATCATGCCTTGATCAATCTGTGCTAAGTGCAGGACTGAAGCATTTAATCACAATCATTCCCAAGCATTGCTCTGCATCTTACATAATGACGGATTGTGTAAATAGCCATAAAAAAAACTACATTACAGAGTAAACCAGTAAGGATGATCAGAAATGGGTGCAGAATGGCTCTTGGAGTGGCAGGACTGAAAAATAATCAGGGAAATTGAGGGGAAATGCTTTAATCTGGTATAAATATTCGCTGCACACTTCTCTGCTGCCTGGTTGCTGTCTTGGTGGTGATTTTCACATCAACACTCCACCTCTTTAAGTTCGTTCCGGGGTTTAATTCATGGCATTCTCTGCTGCACTGCTGAAAACATGAATTAGTCTCTCACAGCCCAGAGATTAAATAAACTAAAAACTGTACTTACAGCAGGAAGGAAAAATGAGAAGGAGTGGGAGTAAGCCATAGGTGCTGGCAATTAAAACAGACATCAGAATCTCTATTTTGACCTTTTCATGACTGTAGTTTGCCCTGATCAACTCAGAGAGGGGAGAAATTCTCCCTAAATGTGTTTTCTGTTCATTTCCTTCTTTCACCCATGCCTTTCTCTGAAATTTTGGCATGTGGTTGAAATCTGAATCTTTCCAGCTAATTACATTGCAGTCTAGCATCAATCATGTGTCTAATGGTTTCAAAGTCTATGATTTGTCAGTTAGGACTGGTGCTTTTTGTTTGTCTTCTCCCTCCTGTCTTTTGCAAGATGGGGTGTCATAAACCTATAAACCTATTTTCATCCCTGGCCCTCATCTCTTCTTCGTACTTTGTTATTATGCTCTCTCCCTCTGCAGTTCCACTCATTTCTATTAATCGGAGTAGGGTAGAGGAAATTCTGTTGTATGACTGAAAAAAATCCCATAATTTACCACTGAATCACATTTTGGGCTACTAAACCAACCCCTATGTCTCAAAATTTATTTTTTCAGCAATGATGCATTAAAGTGATCAAAGCTGACAGTAAAATTTGTAAAAGTTATTACAAAAACCTGTGCTTTCATAATTTATTCGGAATACTGAATAAATTCATATAAATTCTGAAAAAAAAGGTCACAGTATCTACGAACATTATATAATATATAGTTATATAATAAATGTTTTCACAATTTATAATAATACATTTTTATGCAGAAAATCAGCATATTAGAATGATTTCTGAAGAATCATGTGACACTGAAAGACTGGAATAATGGCTGCTGAAAATTCAGCTTCGCCCTCAAAGGAATAAATAATATTTTAGAATACATACAAATAATAAGGTTCTCTCTTTTTTTAATCTTGCTACAATATTTTACTGTATGTTTCATATAAATTCAGCCTTAGTGAGAATAAAAATATTTTCCAAAACAAAACAAAAATCATTCAGAAAACTTTTAATTTCCAAGGTAACTTACAAACATACTTTTAAATGGAAGTGTGATACACACCTACAGAACACTGTAGAGATGTTTTTTTTTTTTTTTAAATCTAATTCAGTAGGCTACATACTCTGAAAGTACAGGTATTTGGAAGAGTGCAAGATGTGGCCCAGAGCACTGAGAGACCTCAAAGCTGGAGCAGTAGAAAACAGAAATCATGAATCCACAGAAAACAACTTGTCCATGTTTCAACAGTGGACTCCTATAAGAATCAACATTTCCAAACCCTAGTGAACACTTCATCTAGACAGAACTTTGTATCATGCAAACTCTTGAGAAATTCCAAAAATTAATGCTTTAGTCAAATTAAAATTAAACACTTAACAGGTAATGTAAACTATTTGTCTGCTTTTCCATTGGCAGGCACATTTTATATTTCTTGACACATTGATTTCAGTCATATAGAAGTGGATATAAATGATTTCTAAACATCTAAGAGTCGTGACTCTCCAGGTTCAAAGCCAAACCTTTCTATGGCAAGAGAAAGGACTCAGGTTTGTAATAAGTGGACTATTGGAATCCACCCAAACTGAAGGGCAGTCAAAGGTCTGCTTTGAAGATAAGAGGCTGCAATTACAGAAAGCAGAAGGGATTATTTAGGGACAAATCGTGAAAGTCCGCCTTCCGTTTCGTCCCGCAAAGCAAGAGAATGTTTGATGCTTTTAAAAGTTGAAGCAAACCTTGCTGGCGGGGCTGATTGTTTTAAATCTGTGCACGTACGTTTTACAGAGTGCCAAAGCTTTGAGGTCAACCAAGCCTCCCCTCTGAGACGAGACCCCAAACATCCTCTAAATTAGAGGTCAAGAGAAGAATGGCATCAGCTTCTTTTATACAGCACCTCTCGTGCCCAGCAAATGACATCCCACTGCGAGCAAGGCAGCTGGGGTCAGTCAGAGAAACAGCAGTCTGATTGAACTAAAGAGGGAAAAGAAAGAGCAAGAGATGAAGAGAAAGCTTTCCGAGTGTCATAAGAACCGTAATGAAGAGGGTGAAGGTATCCTTTATCAGTGCCTTTAAAACTCTTTCTATTCTACCATGATGCCCGTATCAACTATGCAAAGTGACAGTTATCTATCCTTTCTAACTGTCATGGACAAACACCTTTCTGTGTGCATTGTCAGAGTATTTACGATATATACTGATTCAGGATATGTGTATCTTGCAATATCCATTCGTTTTGCATGAGAATCCCATCTATAAGAGAGACATCCTTTAAAGTGCGCACTTGGAGATCAGATACGGAGAATACTGCAGATCAAAACAGAAGTTTGAGGGAGGTAAGTCAATGGATATTTAATTTATGTTCAATTCCTTCTCCCCTGTGATCTCCCTCCACATTTCACACAATTTCATAATGTGATAATATTGGGTCTGATCTGTGTAAGCGATGCCTGGCTATGTGCTCACAGGCACAGAACTTGATGTTCAGTGGTCTTACTGCCAAGCTGCAGGAACACTGACACACAGTACACACTTGTGTTCTCGCACTCACACACAAACACACAAATCCACTACCAGTATGTTTATTTTATTTTTTGAAAATAAGTTTTTGAAAGTCTTATCCCATAAAGGTTGCAATAATGTGTTTAAGAAATACAGTAAAACAGTAATATTGTGAAACATGATTGCAATTTAAAATTATTATTTTCTATTTTAATATATTTTAAAATGTCCTTTATTTCTGTGATGGCGAAACTATATTTTCAGCACCATCACTCCAGTCTTCAGTGTCACATGATCCTTCAGAAATCATTTTAATATGCTGATTTGGTGCTGAAGAAAAAAACAAAAGATCTTAACTTAAATTTTGATCGGTAGCCATGAACACAAACATACTGTATATATGCCTACATGAACCTAATAAATCATTCCACTGCTAAGTGAAAGAAATAATTGATAGTATAATAAGAAATTCCATTGCCAAAGCTCCATTAAAGTATCTTATTGGCTGTGTCTCAAAACCTAATGAGCTGACTCACTCTCTAAATTAGATGGCCCGTTGTCTACATAAACAGCATTTAACACACAAAACAATAAGTGTTTTATTTAATACGTTCTTCGAAGAAAAAACTCAGCTTCATTAGCAGGCATTTCGCATGTGCGCCATGCAATACATTGAACTACACAAGACTCATCTGATGATAAAGTCAAAGTCTGTCAGTCCACTTACTAGCCACTTTAGCGAGCTCTGGGCAGCTATTATCTACAGTATCTAAAGTCATGTCTCATGATGATGCAAATAAGCACTTGATCAAGTAAAACAACATTGATGACACAATTACATGTGACATGATGACAAGTCATGCATTAAAACGTTAAATGTAAATACATACATAAAAAAAACTACTTAAATATTAAGACTAAACATATTAAGGCTTCACCACTCTCTCTCCTCTCCACCAATGAGCTAGTGTGTGGTGGGTGTTCTGGTGCAATATGGCTGCCGTTGCATCATTGTACATGTTGGTTGAAGAAACAACCATTTATTAATATTCACATGACTATACATAAAAATGACTAGACAAAAAGTAATTGCACGCTAACTTTTAACACAAAGATTTATTTTTTTTTAAACACATTTTGCAATATGGAGTTCATCACAGTAGATATTTTATATTTCACCTCTTCTAGACAGCTGTCATTGAAATGGCACCCTGGCATGTTGATGGTGACAGGACATACGGATACAATTTCTCAGAGTGCCAATCATGTTTGGTGTGAGATGTAGAGCAGGGTTCAGAAATAAGTTATTTTTTATGTTGGTATTTTTTTTTTTTTTTTTTACCCTGCACTGACCACTGTCATAAGTATTTCATCCATTATTTTTATAAACATATTTCTTGTCCCTATGGTGATGGATTTATTTCATTTACACAATATACATAAACTGGAATGTTTGATTATGATAGCTAAATAGCAGCTTCGAGAGGTAAAATACAGCTGATATGTTGTATATGAGTAGTGTGCCATTTATTTAGATTACTGGTTAAAAGTTTGGGGTCTATTACATTTTAGATTTTTTTTTTTTTCCAAAGAAGTCTCTTATGCTCACCGATGATGCATTTATTTAATCAAAAATACAATAAAAACTGTAATATTGTAAAACATTACTACAATTTAAAATAATTTCTCTATTTTATATACAGTCATGGCCATAAATATCGTCACCCTTGGTAAATATGATCAAAGAAGGCTGTGAAAATGTATCTGCATTGTTAATCTTTCTGATCTTTTTTTTTTTTTTTTTTTACATCACAAAGATCTAACCTTTCACTGGATAATAAGAATTTTAAATGGGGGGGGGGGGGTCATTATGAAATAAAAAAAAAAAAATTCTCTAATACACATTGGCCACAATCAATGGCACCATTTTATTCAGTGCTTTTTGAAACCTCAATTTGCCAGTTTAACAGCTCTGAGTTATCTCCTATAATGGCTGATGAGGTTAGAGAACACCTCACAAGAGATCAGAGACCATTCCCTCATACAGAATCACTCCAGACCCTTCTGATTCCCAGCTACTCCTCTTCAGTTCACCACACTAATTTTTCTATAGGGTGCAGGTCTAGAGGACCCATTTTTGTTGTTTTTGTTTGGATTATTGTACGGTTGGAAGATCCAAACATGGCCCATTATAACATTTCCAACAGTCAGTCCCTTTATTATTTTATTTTTATCTGTTGGTATTTGATAAAATCAAGGATGTCATGTATCTAAACAAGACGTTCAGGACCTCCAGCAGAAATATAAGCCCACAACATTAAAAAATACAGCAGTATATTACATTGTACACATGGGGTACTTTTTATCCCAGTGTTAATTTTTTAAGCTCACTTTTTAGTTTCATCAACTATTTTCTGGAATTCGCCAGCTGTGATCCTTGAAGAGTCTTTGGCCACTCAAACTCTCCTTCTTGCCATGCATTAGGACGATACAGACATGTCATCACAGCCTTGGGTCAAGAGGACAAGAGCAACCCCCCCCAAAAAATAAAATCTTTTAGTGACACAATAAATGTTATGAGATACACCTATCAAATTTAAATAAGAAACAAACAAGACACCCCACTTTTTTTCCAGAGAAAAGAGAATTTAATCTCCAGTCACAATTGATCTTTAATCTAATTCAAAGGAGCCCAAACCTGTTCCTCAAAAAGGCTTCTGTCCTGCAGAGTTTTGGTGCGTTTGGTGTTACTAGAAGACCACCCTCGAAATTATGTATTTCTACAGTATATGCATAGAATAACATACACATTATTATTACATCAAATTATTCAAAACCACAATAAAATATAAATAGATCTACAAAAGCCTTATTAATAAACTTTTAATGTTTATATAAGCAAAATATTAGACATTAAATATCTAACTCAAAGTTAGCTATTTCATTAAACTTTCTTTTTTTTTCTGTTAGACGATGTGAGGGGGAGGAGACTTTTTAACACATCTCAAAGGGTGTATCTTGTTTTGGTTCCTAATGAATGGGAATAGATGTTGGAATAGGTTCTGTCATTCTGGAAAGCCATTGTATCTTGCTATTACGAGTTCTATTAGTATGTGAACACTTTTTAGAAACCCTAATCTCTTAACTGCAGTAATTCTGGCTTTGTGTGAATGCACCTTTAAACTCAAACCTTAATTAATCACAGGTGAATCAGCTTATAATGTATTATTAGAAATGTTCCGACCTCCGCAGGACACTGGAGCAGCACTAGGCACACTTAATCAAGCAGACCCGAAATCTTAAGGAATAACGAAATTGAGAATCAGGGTTTGGAGATACAATGCATAAAAAAAAACAAAAAAAAACAGACAATTATAAGAGAAATTTAAGGCTTAAAGAACAAAACAATTGAATTAATTTCTCAACTATAAGCATAACAGCCCAATAAGGAGAATACTTTGCTTGTGAAAAACAGATGTGTAAGCATTGTGATAGAGAATGAACAAAGTGAAGAAAACAAAAGAGGAGCAGAGGAGAGGAGGAGGAGAAAGGAAGAAGAGAAGAGGGAGAGCGTGCAGTAATTACGTCCCTCTCTGGGACTGAGCTTCAGAAAAGCTGCACGATGCTGTAATTCTGGTCTTGATGATGATGTAAAATCTGCAATTTACCAACGGCCTTCACGATATGCTGGAGATTTTGCCTCAATATAGCCAATAACTGCTATATAGCAGTCCTAATTAAGATGCAGATGCAAGCTCCATGTGCAAGAACAGTGCGATCATGCAACATCCTACACATTAGTGCTTTTTGACATTTATATGTATATATATATATATATATATATATTAGGGTGAGCCATTTTCCCAGGATGCGTCCTTGCCAGGATTTCTATATTGCCTAAAACATCCAAAGTAGTTTGACCAATAAAATGCAGATATGTTACATAATCAACTAATCGTATCATGTGAGAAGGTGAGATCTACAGAGAACGATCAAAGGAATGCAAAAACATGTACGTGTTTGTTCGTTCATTCAGTTTGAAGCGTCGCTTTGCAACGATCATTGTATGACACCAAAGTACCAAGAGAGTGATTTGAATGCATAAGGAGCTGTCTGCTCTGCTCTCTAGCTCTTATGAATATCATACAATGATCGATCTACACAGCACAAACAGCCAAAATCTGGATATTTTAGGCAATATAAAAATCCTGGCAAGGACGCGTCCTGGGAAAATGGCTCATAGAGCAGGAATGAACTAAATTAAGAATAAGGAAGCTGAAAGACTTGTTCTATGACTGGTAACACATATAAAAACAAATAAAATAAAAATTAGGAATTATTACAGTTCCAGAGCCTTTGCGAAGTCACATCTAATGTGAGAAAGCGATCATGAGCATTAAGATCATCTATAATGAGGCAGATGAAGTGTGTTTCAGAGACGATGTGACTCAGCCAGCTGGTGTGATTTTGCACTATGAGCACAAGTTAGAGTGCATTACAGTGAGCCCTGTGTGGCCAACTCTCTCTCGTACCGTACCACCAACGCACAACAGCTCTGCCTCTTCAATTGATGAAGAGGAGGAGAGTCATGCTGCACTTAGTCACAATTCATTCCCATCTCATTCTGATGAATTCACCAGAAATGCAATACCTTTAATGATGGAGACTGTGACACCATAGAAACTATCTGGATGTGAACACATTAAAATGACAACTATATACTTATCATTATGAAACCCATAGTGAAAAATATTCTAAAATGTAATTTATACTAAGTATACTACAAATACATTTATATATTTATGCACTTACTAAAAATACCCTGCAATTGTAATTTTAGTATACTAAATTGGACTATTTATTTAAACTATTTTTTTTTTATTTTTTTTTATTTTTTACTTGCAATGGATTTTAATCATGCGGAAGTAGTGCTGAAGTCCAACTAAAGATATACTGAAGTATAACTGAATGTGCTAAAGTGGAAATATTGCAAGTATACTTCAGGTACACTTGAAATATCTTGCATTTAAAGACTGATATTATTCAAAGATCATCCAATCCTCGTCAATAGTGACATTTTTACACTCCTAATAAAGTTTAATTATAAGTTTTATATCAGTAAGTCTAGAGCGATATGTCAGTAAATATGTTAATAGATTTGAAAAAAAGAGCACACACGTTTGAAATGATATATATATATATATATGAAACTAAATATAATCAATAATATAATCTCATATACTACTAATATGTTCCTACTACCTCTTTCTCATCACTAATTGACTGTTTACCATGTTGATATCCAGCATGTCGTTATGTAATCTAGCAGGTCGTTTTTAAGGTCTTTTAACTCCCGCTGTCTCTTTGAATACATCCTCATGATGAGTTTTTCCCTGAGTGAATCATTGAGCATCAGGCATGATGAAGTCAAACCCCAATTGTGTGTCCTGTAACTGGTCATTCTGGGACATTGCAAAGCACTGACAGCCAGAGCAGAGACAGAGTCACTCAAAGGAATAAACAAAGCAAACCAGGACACCCACCGCAAGATGAGTTAAAAATAAATTTCCTTTTTGTAACAAGTGTCTGTTTGCCCTTTAAAACCACATATAAGTATGTAATAAAGTCTGGGGTAATTGAATACGTGACTTGAATGATGAGGGAGAGGAAAACAGAAGAGACGGTGTGAGGTGGAGGAGTCTTGTAATACATCTCAAAGGGTCTATCTCGTTATGGTACCTAATGAAAGGGAATAGATGGTAGAATAGGTTCTGTCATTCTGGGAAGCCATCGTGTTAACCATATAAAGTCAGTTATATGTGTGCGTGAGAGATGAAAACAATGCAACACACACAGTACCACCCACCCTCACAAAAAACATGACTTCAATTTGAAGCTTTATAAAAAAAGAGAAGCCGTGCCCACACAGACCGATGTTCACCCTTTGTGTGGATGGTGATGGATCTATCATCATCAGTTCTATCAATAATAATAATGAGTGTAGGGGAGTTTCTCACCTTCAGAAGAGATCTGATGAAAAGAACAATTACATAAATCCTGAGAAATATTAATTTGAAAATTCAAAAACACATAGTTCTGACTCTAAAATCCGACTGGAACAAACATGCCAAAATGTTTATAGATGTTTTTTCCTTAAACAAAAGTAAATTTGAACATATAAAACAATGGATCAGCAACAAACAAAGGAAACAAACAAAACAGACAAAAGAAAATTCTTCGATTTTAGAATAATGTATATCACTACACTGGTGATTTTGATTGCTGTAATGCAGGGGTGCTTTCTTCAAGAAGACAAGAGAAGTGTCTCATAAATAAAAAGCAAAAAAGAAAGCTCACCAACAGATAAAAGCATCACAATAATTCACAATCAATACGACTACAGTCCATCAAACATATTGTGAAGTGAAAAGCTATGTGTTTGTAAGAAACAAATCCATCATTACCACATTTTAAACATTGCTACTGCCAAAAAAAAAAACAGTCCATGACCCAAAAACACTATCCCATGTCTTTTGTCAGAACCCTCTGACATGTTTGTTTAGAACTTTTTTATCTTGTAAACCATGCTTAATTTATGCATCCCTGCAATCTGTGGAGTTAAAAATATCTTAATGATGAATTTGTAATAAACAAGGGGCGTTCACATAAAACATGCCCTTCCGTGACTGAATTAAACATAACACAGTGGTCTCAAAATGCATTTTTTGAAAAGTTGAACTGTCTTTAATACGCAATGCTCAGAAGGAGATGCATAATGCAAAAGCCAAAAAATGTCTGAAAGTCTAAGTCGACCAGCATTTAAAGATATAGGGCACATTCTATGGCTAGTATTCATGGCTGCATTACTGGCAGGTATTCAACAAATAAACCAGATAAATGTTTATTTCACAAAACTATCACAATTCTCACAAAAATGGAGATCAATGTATTATGCATGAAAACGGGAACATTGCTCACAGCATGCGAGCTGAGAGACAGACAGTAACTGTCTTGAAATTTATTACCGAGTGCGGTGAATTTGTTACACAAGCAGTGTTTTGATGGCTGTTGTGGTGGCGCTTTAGAGATGAAACTTCGCTGACAGTCTTAACAGCATGTTAAAGCAAACACACTCTCAGCAAGCTAAAACCCTGCTTAAGAAGCTGCATCATTAAATTCCTCCCATTTAAATTAATTTTCTGATTGACAATTGAATAGTCAACGTTCTTAACTCTTCACTACCTGTGACCAGCACACCCAGTAAATTCAATAGTAATTCCTGGCAGCTATTAACAGATACAGATGTATAAGCATAAACTCTAGTTAGGTTAAAGAGATAGTTCACCCAAAAATGAAAATTCTGTCATTAATTACTCACCCTCATGTTGTTCCAAACCTGTAAGACCTTTGTTCATCTTTGGTTGAACCACTGATATCACATGGACTATTTTAACAATGTCTTTACTATTTTTCTGGGCATGGGAACATTTCAGGAGGCCCAGAAAGCTCTCGGATTTCATCTTAATTTTTGTTATTATCCAATTGATTAACACCCTTTTTTTCCTGTGGAGTTCAAAAGTAGACATTAAATTCAAAATTCACCATTCAATGGACTGGTTAAAGGAAAAACTGTAAGCATTGTACAGCAAATGGTGCAGGAAAAAAAACTATGAACTAAAGTTTAATATTTGGGGTTTGGGATTAGCTACAAGTATGAGCAACCAACCGAGCAACATCAGACAGCAATGTTTATGATTCGCTGTCAGATATGACACCTTCTGTTACTTGTGCCTTCTATATAATGCACACTGCAGATGCATGCTACTGACATTCAGTTTCTCTTCTCTTACCATCCACATAAAGAGGGTCTTGAGCTAGTGTGTGTGTTCACGAGAGATATTATGCAAGAAAATGAGAATGTGAGCTGACAGTCATGTCCAAAAATACCTAATTCTAAATGACAACATCCTTGCTGATTGGCTTGTTTTTCAATAAAGCTTGGTTACACTTCTGATGAAGAGAGGTGACCAACAAGCATACTAATGACCTGCTTTACATGTGTGTGGGCGATTGAGTGTGTGTGTGATAGAGAGGGAGAAATGGAGGGAGAGAGAAAGAGAGAACGTGCTTGTTTCTAGCAGTTCCTGGCCCTTGCTCTTTCCAAAAGGCTCATTCAGACTACAGACACTGCATTGTATTATAGCTGGGACTCGAGAGGATCCTTGGATCGTCGCTTCAGGCAGTGTTGTACTGGCAGGAAATAGGCCAACACGTGACAAGACAACAATAATATTGGGTTGATGAGACATTTTGCGCAATCATAGAGTTTAAAATGCATTTCAATGATTAATTTCTCAAAGATATGTGATGTGGCAGCGAAAGGGGGTGTATTTGGGGAAAGTGGTAATGCCAGGATCACAGACGCCTGAGCCACACGATTGAAAGCTGATGTGAAGAGCTATACCACACTGCCACCCAGAGGTCAGTCTGAGAAGTGCAGCAAGTTTCAGTATCCTTTCATTCCACCTGCAAACCTTGAGATTTCCACAAAACACCCAAAAATGCTCTTGAAAATCGATTTAGTACTTTTAAAAAAGACAGAGAAATCACATAACTTTAACCTTTCTTTTAGTGTCTCTTCCAGTTTTTAATAACATCCTGTTGTTGTTCTAATCCTATTAGCTGAGGATTCCTGAAAACGTCCTGTATTGCCTCTTCTCTGTCTTTCTCTTTCAGTGCAGTGTGTTTATGCTGCATGTTTGTCTAGTGCGTTTTTCACCAGCTTAACTCCTTGGCAGTTCAGTCAATAGGCTGTAATGAAGGCTGCTTTTATGATTGTGTCAGCTTATTTGCAGTGATGGTGGGTTTCCTATCATTCGAAAAATAATGGTTTTCAGCCCTTTGATTTATTGATAAGAAGTGATTTGAAGCTTCAAAAATCACAAACAGAAAAGAAAGGAAAAGCAATAAGGTAAACGAAGTTAACGATTAATTTGTGATGTTACTTTTTTGCAAAGTGATTTAACAGGAAATAATTGAAACATTAATGCTCTTACACCTGATAATCTAATGTGAGATTTAATGTACTCAAAAACAAAACAAAAATACACTGAATACATGTCTTCTATGAGAGAAAAAAACTACACAATATCCCTTTAGTCCCTCATGATTTTGTATAAATAATAATAATAATACAAATAAATATTTGTAAAAGAAAAAGAAATCACAACTGATCAACCCTAATATATTTTCTTAATATCCATAAAGTATTTATCTACATCATTAAATAATAATCTGTATATAGAATTATAATAATATTATATATTTTTTAAAATGTGCATTTAACCAGAAAAGAAAATATTTAAATAATTTTAACTTGAAGCTTACACCACTTGACATTTTCATGCTATCAAGCCAAAGTTTGTGTTGAAAATGGCATGAAGAATTAATTTATCATTTTCTAAGAAATAAGATTTCTCCTTTTCATAAAATGAAGCTGAAGTGGAGGTGGCTTTTAAAACGATCAATACAAATATGTATGACTTAAGCCAATTGATCAAACCTGAGCAGCATTTTAAAAAGCTGCTGTGCAGTAAATTTTAAGCACACATCATTTAGTCAAAGCAAATGACAGAGAAAATTACAGTATCATCAAAACAGCTAAAAGAGGGATGGAGTGCTGGGAGTGAAGGTGACTGGTATTGAAACGTGAGGTTTTGGATAGGCATAAATTGCTCAGTAAAGCAAGATGAAACATAACCTTGTCATTCGAACATTATAAACTGTAATAAAATGTGCCTTTTGCCATTTTGTTCTAGGACAACACAGTCCAGGATAGTAGTAAAAGTGCTGTTACTCTCACAATGTAGACATGAGCAACACTTGAGCAAAGCAGCAGTCTAACTACAACAAAAGGCTCATGCTGTGCTTTTACACTAACATTGTTGCATAATAGAAAAAAAAAGTGATTTCTGGGAATATTTTTTTAATAACAGCCATAGAGTATTACAGTTCTTGGAAGTGAGATACTGAAAACTATTACAAAATTGATAATCATTCAAACTAATCTGCATGAGGAGGAGAAACACATTCTCATCAAAATGGCAGTGAACCCAAAACCTTATTATAGCTTTAGACTATAGTGAAAAAAAATAAAAAATAGAAATTGTCTTAAATCAGATTTACTGATTTGAAAATACCAATATGGGCAGTGAAATAAATGGATGCTACTAACATCAGATCATTCTGTTCTTACAGAAAGAACAAAACGTTGTATTGTAGCAACACTGGAGCAACTTGCACAATTTATGATGCTCAAGGGAAGAATTGCTATGCATAGTGTAATAGAGAAAGCTTTAGTTTTAATTAAAGCCCCAGTGTATCATCACAATTGGTGCTCTTACAAAAGCTTTGAACCACTGACCCTAGCATGTACAGGCAAGTGTCTTCATTCATTTGTTCTCATAAAGACTTTCAACCACAAACTCCAGTCAGTTGTGCATGTTTTTCCTAAATGATTATATAACAAAGAACTTAGAAACCTCTGAAATACTTTTTTAGTCACGACTCCTTCAGTACAAAATAAGTCACACAGGTTTGGGACAGAATGAGGGTGAGTAAATGATGGCAGAGTCATCTTATTTCGGTGAACTATCCCTTTAATAATCCCAATGCCACCAGCTTACATTTCAATTCCATTTGAACGGCTAAAAATATCAAGCAGACCATTTTGTGGTCAAACTCAGATCTCCGTATGTAAGCCTACCCCCTCTGGTATTTTCACTGCACTTACATGCTCAATCACCAACGGAGTCATATTTTATACATTCAATTGTGTTTAAAAGCATAATAATCCCAGTTACACAAGTTAATTAACTCTCCATAATGGTTTACAATTGCCAATATCAAAGAAAAATGCAATCACAGATCACTTGCTATAAACGAGTAGGTATTTTGTGAGAAAAGCTGCTTTTATCCCAGATGATCATTAGCGTGTTACATTCACAGACCCCTGCTGGGTCTTAAACTACCATATATTTCACCATTCATATAGGACGTATTCTCTGTTCCCACACAGTATGCCATTTCTTGCCTGTTTTCCTCCTCATCTCTCTGACGCTGAACATGACATGCTCATTCGGTAAGCATGAATGAATTACATGCATAAACATACACCCACACCCTGATAAGAACTGTATGGCAAATCAAAATTTGGAAATTCTCTACTATATGCAATGCAACATTGCGAATAGTGGAAAATATATTTAATAATAAAGGATAAGTATGGAAATAAGAGGCTTTTCTTGATAAGAACAAACATTCACATTTTGATCTTAGATAGAGTGTGAGGCCTACCTGGGCTTGCAGGCAGAGAAAAGTAACGCCACCTATGTTCATCTTGTTCATATGTTCCAGATAGATACCTTCATTTAACAAGGGTAAAGATGGTAAAGCAAAAAGGGTTAGAGGGCAAACACTACGAAGACTTTTTTTTTTTCATTCTTTTGAGCTTAAAGTTCAGATGCCATCTTCTAAGGTACAAGTCTGAACATGTCTCAAAAAGACAACCCAGTCATGCATGTAGGGACATTTCTGTAAAATATCACATTGCCTCTTGCATGTTTTATGACACTTCCGAAGTGAAATGTGAAAGTGGAGTGACATGGGGCCCAGTATGGTGTCCCATACTCAGAATTTGTGCTCTGCATTTAACCCATCCAAGTGCACACACACACACCATGAACACTGGGCAGCCAATGCTGTGGCACCCAGGGAGCAGTTGGGGGTTGCTCAAGGGTATCACCTCAGTCATGGTATCAAAGGTGGAGAGAGCACTAGTTATTCTCTCCCCCCACCGACAATTCCTGTCGGACCTGAGACTCACGATCTTCAGGTTGCAAGTCCGACTCTCTATCCATTAAGCCACAACTGCCACATGCTGGAGTCTGTCTTCAGGACAAATGGAGTGAAACAATGTTCACTATGTTGCATTTGGTTTAAAGAGCTCATTTGCATCTTTGTAAAGATATCAGAAGGATCCCAGCGCAAGGAACAATTGAATAGTTTATTTTTAATGGCATCCTGGATCGTGTCAAAGGATTGTTCCGAATATTTTGTTTTGTAAATGAGGCACAGTGTCATGGAGAAGGGGGTGTTGATACAGTTTTCTATGCAGTGACATTAGCCAATTCCTGATTCCTGAGAAGCCTTAAAGGACCCAGTTAAAGGAGTCAGTTTGTGAGAAAAGTTCAGAATGAGGGTTACAAATAATAATTGTTCTGAGGACGGTGATCAACTTGGTAGTATGTTCACATCCATCTAGTCATGGCCTAATGGTTAGAGCGTCGGACTCCCAATCAAAGGGTTGTGAGTTCGAGTCTCGGGCCGGACGGAATTGTGGGTGGGGGGAGTGCATGAACAGTTCTCTCTCCACCTTCAATACCACGACTTAGGTGCCCTTGAGCAAGGCATCGAACCCCCAACTGCTCCCCGGGCGCCGCAGCATAAATGGCTGCCCACTGCTCCAGGTGTGTGCTCACAGTGTGTGTGTGTGTGTTCACTGCTCTGTGTGTGTGCATTTCGGATGGGTTAAATGCAGAGCACAAATTCTGAGTATGGGTCACCATACTTGGCTGAATGTCACTTTCACTCTTTTCACTTTAATGAGTCCCTTGCTACCTAAGTGGTTCCCACCTCCTTTAAAAATCTGTCATCATCCCTGTGCCTAAGAACAATAAACCATCTAGTGTGAATGAATATCGCCCAGTTGCCTACACATCAATAGTCATGAAGGTCTTAGGGACTGGTAAAGAACTACATTTCCTCCTCCATCCTGGATACTTTAGATCCTCTTCAGCCCCAATAAACCCACTGAAAATGCCATTTCTCACGTCCTGCACTCTTCTCTCACGCACACTGACGGCAACAACAGGAACTATGTAAGGCTGCTATATATTGACTATAGCTCAGCTTTCAGTACTATAGTCCAAATCAAGCTTGCTTTTAGACTCATACACCTCAGTCTAAACCCTTCACTCTGTGACCTGATTCAAGACTTCCTCACCGACAGACCTCAAGTGGTGAATTAGGCCAGTTCATCTCCAGTTCCATCACCCTGAATGTAGGAACCCTATACGGCTGTGTTGTGAGCCCCCTGCTCTACTCTCACTACACACATGAATCTTAAATCTGGTTATGTGATGCAAAAACATCAAAATGTATCAGCATACAAAGCATGCACTATATGGTAACTGTGTTTTAAGATCATAAAAGAGTATTGTGCAAGTAAACACAAACAAATCGTTATTAATAAATAATCTCCTCCTATAGTCACAATTTGACTGCCTGAAGTATGCATTTTAGCTAGAAACTGCATTGAATTGTATGTATTTTTTTATTTATTTTTTTGGAACAGAGACATTATGAAAATGATTGTTTCTTAAAGATTTGTAACTATTTGTGAGCTATGCTACCTGAGTTAGGCTTCCAGTGATGTTAAGGACAATGCACATCTCATAGCTGTCAAATGTCCCATCATGCTTGTATTTCCTTTTTGCTCTGCGCTCTGATGAAGAATCCAATTAAAGAAAATAGTGAAGCATGCCACAAGCCAATGAATGTGTTCACATTCAAATCACACAAAGCAAACCTCATACAGAAGAGACTGTGGTAACACTTTCTATGAAGCCAATATTTATAAAACATTAGGTATTCTTAAGGCATTATAATGAATACATAATGCATTATTTTAAAAAAATTATAATATATCAACTCATGAATAATCATAACAACAACTGTAATACGTCATAATACTTACGTATTTGTGGTTATAGGTTTAAGAGGATGATTATTCATAACACTCAATGAACACCATACTAAATCTACTTCATTTACAGTATAATGGACTATATCATATCTTGACATTGTTTATTTAAGATCTGCACAGTATCTTAACACAGCATGTGAGTGGTTAGATGTTGAGTGTTATTAGGGTTTCCTGTGGGGCTCATGTTAATTGACTGATGTGAGCTTAATGCTCCAACTGAACAAAAATGCAATGTTTTATATGGTTACATTTTATTTTGATGGTCCCCTTAATCAATCGACTATCAGCAACTTTGCAACTACATGCCATTTAACTTTCATTAGAGTATTAGTATGCTCAAGAATATGCTCAATAAGTTACACTTATAGTCAGTTTATCTGTTGGTTGACCATCAAAATAAAGTGTTAGCATTTATTTACATAGCAGATAGACTAATACTCTGATGACCACTAGTTGATATGTAGTTGCAGAGTTACTTATCAACAGCTGTCTAAAGGGTACCATCAAAATAATCAAACTCATATTACAATAAAAATAGTTGAAAGCAAATGTGTCATATTACACATTCATCTGATCTGATATCTGATCTTATGGCCGTTTGAGAGAAAAACGTTTTTAATAATGCATTATGCATTCATTCTAATTCCTTAAGAATACCCTTATAATGTATTATAAATATGGGCTTCATAGAAAGTGTTACTGAGATTCGCTTTTAAAAATTAAAAATGTTAAAACAAACTTTCAGTATAATATGCAAGTGCTATGAAACTTGCAGGGGGCAAGGGAAACTGTGTGGCCCTACAAATTTGATGCAAATCATGCAAATGTTCTTACAAAAGCTAAGCCACAACTCAACCCAGATACTGTCTAATGGGGTCGGAAGGTTTTCTCAGAATGGTATCTTTCTGCATTGTTTGGTCACAACATTCACATGACATACCTGTATTGTAACACAAATTATGTTAAAAGCTTGCCCTTGGTTAAAATAAACATTTGACCTCATACCTGTCCAGATTTAACATAAGCGGTTTACTCTGACAGTCATCCCCATCACACCAGACAAACAGATGCAAGCGATGGAGGTGCATCTCAACTGAGGCCCGCTGTGCTTTTAATAAGAACACAAAAGCAATTCCCCACAAAGATAATAGCAAGGCCGTAACAGAAAATATGGTGCTAAACAAACAAATCCAATCAAATTAGCAGTGAGAGACCTTAAATCACCTGCTGTGAGCAATGTTCCCATTATTATACACAATCTGAAGGTCTCTATGAGAGTTTTGTGCATATTACAGAGATAGTTCACCCAAAAATGACAATTCTGTCGTCATTTACTCACCCTCATGCTGTTACAAAACTGTATGACTTGTCCAGTATAATGTCCATACAGTGCAAGTCAATGGGCGATAAAACTCTCTTGTTACCAACATTCGTGATGGAGTATATTGTTGTGGTGCCATCAACCAATCAGTTTTTAGCCATATGCCATTACTGGCTTAGTTCACAGTTGATAGAAATGTATGTTGTTTTGCAAATAAGCCTAATGCAGCAAATAAGACTAAGCAAAAGCTATATTCTTGATGAAGGGGGGGGGGGGGAGGGTTGGGGCATATACAGTGAATTACTCTGACTTCAAAATAATAGTGTTCGTTCAATTTGCTTGCATCACTGGAGAGAAAATCTCAGCCTTTTCAATTCATATAAATAATGTCAGAGGTAACTAGATGAAAATATAGTCTTTGGGTATATCGAACTGGGTCACTAAGCAACCTCCATTACACAGTGCTCTTAAGGCAGTGTAGCAAGGTCTGCAGATGTCTTGCACACTTGCTGCACTATATGGATGATGCTATGTTGGGATAAGGGATTACATGTGCTACAAAGTGCATGTAATTAACTCAGTCAGGCTCTCAAGCAACATTTACATTTAACACAGACTTGCCTTTAGTTATCAACAGCAAAGATCCTCTTATGTATATTTTTGTCGTAGGAAACTTAGGAAATATTACATGAATTGTATACTAGCACAAAATGGCAAAAACATCAATGAGAATAAAATATCTGTGATGTGTCTACTGTAACATAGTTTGTAGTCATGGGAAGGAGGAGGTGGGAACTGGGGAACATTTAAACATGACTTTAATAAAAAATGAACACTAAAATGAGTACATCCAGGCCTGGTCCTCTCTCGTCTTGCACTGTCCTCACTCCACCTTGCATCCTTCTGGAGCTCCTCCATGGGTCTCGAGACCAGTGAGTGGTGCAAGTGTCACTACTCATCATTAACTCCACCAGCCTTGCTCCGTTCCCACGGCTCTCAGCCCTGCCACACTCATCACATCGACATTTTATACTAAATATTTTAACTATAAGAGCATATGTGACACTGAAGACTGAAATAATGACTGCTGAAAAATTCAGCACAAATGCAAACACATAAATAAATTAAATTTTTAAATATATTACAATCCACTGACATAATTTTAAAATGTAAAAACACAACACAACATTACATAACTATTTTGTACTTTCTTTATCAACTAAATGCACCCTTAGTGAGCATTAGAGATTACTTTCTAAACATTTTTCAAAATCTTACTGACCCTCAACTTTTCAATGGTAGTATAGGTGGTAATGAATATTGATTGTGTCAATGTCTGTTCCACAGCATACCAAACTAAAAACTCAAAGCTAAAAAGAGTTAGCTGGACAAAAAGGTATGATGTGCCATGAAATGAGCAGCCAATGAAGCCATAACCCAAAGCAATGGCATTTCTGATAGAAAGGGTGTAAAGGCATCAAGGACACCAGTGACATTTAGAATTAGGAAAGCACTAGGGGAGGATGCTTAACCAGCCATTGGCTAAGATGTTCTGGTGTTGAAATGCCAGCAGCATATTTGTTCTCTTTTTTCCTCTATGTTCCTCACTTTGAGTCAAAGCAGCTGTGACATAGACGTTTTCCAGTGTTTTTTATTTATTTTTTATTTTTTCAGCTTTTGCACCACTCAGTAAGCAGAAAATAAGAGATGCTTAGAACGCCCAAGGGTGGATTTGACTCATATATTAATCCTGCAAAGGTATCCTGTGGCGTTTATAAGAAGGAAAAGTTTAAGTAATATTTATTTTTCTGATCAAACAACAGAAAAATGTCCTGCCACATTCAAATTCTTCTGGTTCTATGTGCAACAAATTGAAAATATAGTGTTATATTTCAAAAAGGTATTCATACCTGATTTCTGGAAGATCAACACAGAACAGCAATTCCTATTTCATTTCAAATGTTTAAAAGACAGAGTTGCTCTTTGACTGAAGGGTGAGAACATGCACATGAACGCCTCACTGTCTTTCTCAATCCCTTCCCATGAGTAAGCTAGTCTGTGTTGAGGCATCACGAACCCTCATTCCTTCTGTTCTATGCCAAATCTATAAATACCATGGCCCTTGTGGAGGCCTTGCATCAGAATTTGCCCTTGAGCTCCTCTATCCAAGCATACATCAGAGAAGGTTTCCAGCTGTGGGGTGCATTGGATAGATTACTGCCTGGGACCCTCTATAACAAGGATTGGCCTACACTCGGTCCATGCCAAATCCCAGCTACACAAAGTTTTCCTCTGAGTATACTGCTTAAGGCATGCTATTAACCAGTCACTTGATCCTTATACTTCCTTTTAAGTGTCAACTTTCCCCTCTTTTCTACTTTTCTCTACATGCGTAAGTGAACATGAAACATTAAACATTTTACCTTGACAGCTCCCACTGTTTTGTATCTTCTCTCATAGAAAATGCAGTAAGATAGTTGCACATTTTTCTATACTTTTTCATTACTCCAAAGCCATGTCTTGTTGCTGCCAATCCATCTTTAATTCCATGTGAACCCTCTGTTGAAGGTACACTGCAACTGATTACACTTTCTCATCCATTTTACATCCTCTCTTTAATCTACAGTACATCTAGAATGACTGAAGCCTTCTAACTGTCAATCCCACATGCAAAAATCTGTTTCTTTACATGTGTAGAACATCAGAATTAGTCAGGGTAGATGACAGGTTGACAGAATAGGGGGAAAAACAGGCATTAGCTGTGAATGCATCTGTCTAGAATTTACTTTTCACAAAATAAAATAAGAAAAGATCAGACCAGTACCTTAATGCTCTGTTACAACAGGTCAATCAAGTGCTTACTTACAGCGTAAGAGGAGAGAATCTGAAGGCATCTCCCTCCATTCCCTCCATCTCATCATACTTTTATGAGATGTTATAGTTTACTCAAATCCTATTTACAGCTTTGTAAAGAGCAAAATTAAAACTATAACTCAAGGGCAGAATGTCATATGGATTATATTACTATAGATTTTGGCCTACACATGCAACAGCAAAGCTCCTCTGATGTTTATTTTGTTTTTACTTCTAAAACTTAGAAAATATGAAATTACTATTATACTACTTCAAAACAGCAGAGTACAATAATGTGTATACATTGCAAGAAGTGATGTGTCTGCTGTTCCTCTTTATTTTATTCTAATCAAGGTAACCATAAGAGCCCATTTGTGTTACAAAACAGATTTTTACTTCCTCAGTCTGTATTCGTGCAAGACTTTAAGAGGCTGATTAAATCTGTACAAGAAACATTTTTTTTTTATTTATATTTATCTGTAAATACCCCTTGGAAACCTATTAGCCACATCAGTCTCTTTTAGTAAACCTCCATTTTTTCAGATGTGACAGTTGGCAAAGGTCCAGATTCTCGGAGAGAACATGTTTTATGATTCCTAAAGCGCCTGAGCACAACCAACACCTCAAATCTCTCCTTGTCTTTCTCACAGTGATTTCTTTGTATTACCAACTTCCATTTAATCTAAAGATGTCACTGAAATAAGAGCCCAACAAAACCATCCAAGCACACTGATATTGAACATTGTAACAGAAACATTATCTGTTCATTTCTGTATGAAGCAGTTTAGGCAGCAGTTGTCCTAACACAACAGATGAAAAGCATTCACATTTGTCCCTTTGCCAGGCTCACGCAGTTAATTGCCTCACACTGGAAAGAATAAATAAATAACAACGATGATTCATGTTCAGTAATTAAAATCAGAAAAATTTAGCATTTCTCAAGTTTAAGCAGCTACATTTTAATTTTCTCTTTTACTGTTAGTCATAAATCCTTTAGTTTGAAAGTCATTACTAAAATGCAAAACGAACACAACTTCAGTTATTTGGCTGACAATAAACACTTATTTTATTACACTGCAATAAACAGCATTAACTACTCAACAAATGTATGATCAATGGGATGTGCATATCCCACAAACAACAGAAAAGACCCACTCTGTTTTTGTCTGGCAGCCCACTAGCTAGACATTAAATGTTTAATAATGTAAAGCTTTGTTTAAGCTGCTTTTGTGTGGAGATACTTAAAGAAGGGTTAGGACATCACGGCTATACAATCATCACGTTCAAACCTCTTAAGCCATAATAGGAGAGCTCTCATTAAAACAGTATTCGCCCTCAAAGACACAATGAACTAAAGACACTACAATCAAGTAAAATGAGTTTACTTAAAACCTTAGTCATCGCTGTGTACTGCAGTAATTAATCCTCAAATGAAACAAATGAGCAATTAGAGAAGTAATTATTATGATTTAATTTGTTTGAGTGAGCAGTCCTTTGAGGCATGATTTAATGTCTAGGTATTCATGCAGAGTGAATATTCATTAGCCCAAAAGTAGTGCTCCCTCTAGTGAATTGTTTGACAATGGTCTTACATGCTTTTACTGCCTGAAACTCACTAATCAATTGTAAGGTGAACACGCAGTTAATAAAAAGAATAATAATAAATAAGTCCTGCAAATTAAATTATTATTTAACACATTTAAATAAATACTTCTGGTATTTATACAGATAATAATTTTTTTGTGAAATATTAATATAAATAATAATATAATATAATATAATATAATATAAATAATAGTTTATTTGAGAGCACATAAACAATATACACTTTGGAAATGCTAGTTAAGTGATGTTCATTTATATATTTCAACATTATACAATACCAGTCAATACCAGTTTGCTAAAGCAGTAATATTGTTCAAAATTTTTACTATTTAAAATAACTGCTTTCTATTTGAATATATTTTACAATTTAATTTATTCCTGAGATCAAGGCTAAATTTTCAGCATCATTACTCCAGTCTTACTCCAAGTTTAACACTATACCATTCAAAAGCTTGGAGTCAGTATATTTAGAAATTAAAACTTTTATTTAGCATACATGTGATGATAAATAAAAACAATAAATATCATAAATAAAAACCTGAAAAAATATTCTCAGCTCATTTCAACATTGTTATTATTATTATTAATAATAATAATAAAGTTTTTTTTGTAGAACATCTGAATATTAAAAGTATTTCTGAAGGATCGTTTGACTGGAGTAATGATGTAAAAAATTTAGCTTTGAAAGTCAGCTTTGATTGTTCCTAATAAACTGTTTAACTGCACTGGCAAGTGAATATTAAATTGTTTTGTGGGATAATTAAATATATTTAAAATAAACTACAAACATAAAATTATATACATGTATTTTGTCCTCACATTCTTTTTTCTTGTAACATTTCTCTCTCATTCACACACCTGACTGAAAGGCTCAATTATGCAGCTCATTATGCAGGCCTTTGTCTTTCTCAGGTGTAAATCACAATAATATTCACAATAGTTGACACCTACTTGCATATGCCTTTTACAATCAAAAAGTGTCTTCGGAAATTTAAATCAATCTATTGTTTTCTATGGGTGAATAAACAACATGAGTTTCACATCAAGTCTAGGCTAGTCTTGTGAACAAATGTTCTGTATGTGTTTTATGACCTTATTTCAGTGACTTCAAAATTTTAGGTTTTAATGAATGAAACATTCAAAAGAACGTCTAGGTTACGTATGTAACCCTCGTTCCCTGAAGGAGGGAACGGAGACGTTACGTCAGAAAGAGACTGACGAATTGGGTCTCGTCCGAGGACCCAATCACCTTCGAGTGGTAACAAAATGAGCCAATGGTACACAGAGTACCTTGGTTTGCAGAATTTGCATTGCGAGCTCCACCCCGCTGTGCGGGTATGTAAGGAGCAGCACGAGCAACTCGCACTGAAGTCTTCACTGAGGAGCCGAGCCCAGAGACCCGGCCATTCAGAGGAACAGTGATGTGGCAAAGGGACATAACGTCTTCTCTCCTTCAGGGAACGAGGGTTACATACGTAACCTAGATGTTCCCTTTCAGTCGTTCACATTCTACGTTATGTCAGAAAGAGACTGACAAATGGGGTCCATTACAAAACGCAAGTTCACCCCTTGATCTTTAAAAGGAGTGGTGGGAACTTTGGGCACGTACCCAGGCCTGGGTCTCAAGATAACGTGAGAGTTGGCTGGCCCGAATTCCAGGCACGCTTCGTCAACTGAAAATGCCAGCACGTCCCGACCCTCTTAACAGGGACCAAAGCCACCAGGAGCGCAGTTTTCAATGATAAAAACTTTACCTCTACTGAGAGCAAGGGTTCAAAGGCAGCCTTCTGCAGTCCTGATAGAACCACTGTGAGGTCCCAAGAGGGATCTTGCTGAGGGTGAGGCAGATTGAACCTCCTGGCCCCTCTCAGGAACCTGATTATCAGATCATGCTTCCCAAGTGACTTACCATCAACATGGTCATGATGAGCCAAAATGGCGGCCACATAGACCTTCAGGGTGGAAGGAGACAGTCTTCATCCCAACCCTTCCTGAAGAAAGGAAAGCACTGACCCGATCGGGCATCTCCAGTGGAACCGCTTTCTTGCCCTCGAATTGTCTCAGGCAATTCAACAGTGACCATGCGCTCGCTAGTAAGCTACGCGAAAATGGTGACCGAGTATATTTCCATACCGAGAAAAGAGATTTTCTGCACAGTGGAGAGTTTGCTCTTTTCCCAGTTGACCCGAAGACCCAGACGGGCGAAGTGTTTAAGCACCAGATGCCTGTGCTTGCACAACCACGCTCTAGCTGTGAGCTAGAATCAGCCAGTCATCGAGGTAGCCAGGGCTCCGTCTGCGACCTTCGTAAAGACACGGGGAGACAGGGCCAACCCGAATGGGAGAATGTTGTACTGAAATGCCTGCCCCTCGAAAGCAAACAGAGGAAACGGTCTGTGACGAGGAAGAATGGTGACATGAAAGTACGTGTCCTTCAGGTCGATTGCTGCAAACCAATCCAATGTACGAATGCATGCGAAAATTCACTCGTCTGGTCACTTCCTGGTGCACTTCCGGAAAGAAAGGAAGGAACCAATCATCCAGCCTCGACCGCTCTGGACAGGGTGGAAGATTCCACTCAAGCCTGATGCTCTCAGCTGCCCGGTAAAACACGGCTGCCAGCTCCTTATATACCCGCACAGCGGGGTGGAGCTTGCAAATATTTTGAAGCATTATGAAATTCTTGAGCATGTTAAATATGTGTTAAGCTTCAATGCTTATTTCTTAAACTAAACTGTTTTACTGTCATATTAACTAATATATTAACTACTTTGATATTTCATTCTCAGTTTTAACTTTAACTTTAACTTGTTTTTCAGAGCACTATCATTGCATTTTTAAAATACATTTATTCAGACTAATTTGACATTTAATTCTGTTTTAACTCTCTTTCCAGAGCACAGCAGTTCTTCGTGGCCTTCCTGTCAGAGAAGAAGCCTTTATTCTTCAATGTTGAGTCTTTCTTTCCATTGGACACAAATCTCGAGCCGATGCTCAACGGGAGCTTGTGGCGTTGGAACGGTGAGCCCAACCGGCCAATGAGGACAAGCAGCGTGGTTGTGGTGCCCGACCGGGAGGACACGAGTTGCCTCGACCGGAATAGGTCACGGTGTCGGCGTACGGGCCCTACTGGCTGATAGCCCCTGCTATTGAGTGAGCAAAGGGCCTAATGCCTAATTGAGACTCAGGATGACGGACGTCTGGGTCCTCTCGGTTTGGCAGATAAAAAGCTTTGGGCTGGCCAACAAGGAGGATTCTGGCGACATCCGAAGGGAGACCCCGACTCACGGCATCGGATGGATGAGACTCACTTGCGGTCGGCAAGCATAGGCCCGACCGGGAGAACTCTCGCCAGACGTCTGAAGGGAGCGCACGCATCATACGGGTAAGCCTCGCCGAACAGGGAGAGTGGAAAGGAAAACCCGACTGGGAGGACTCTCGCGGCATCCGATGGGGCATTAAACTCAGAACATTGAGTGGGTAAGCCTCGCCAGGTGGGGTTAAAAGATGTGAGGGTAGCTGAGAGTTTTTTTTTTTTGTTTTTTTTTTTGCAGGATTTGACGAGAGGTTGAGACTCGGACAGTTAAGCCTCGCCTACCGTCAAATTGAAAGGTAAGTTGCGTGGCCGAGAGACTCTTACCGACGGGTAAGCCTCGCTGGCCAAGGATGGAAAAGGTCAGTTGTCTAGCTGGGAGGCTCTAACCGACGTCCGATAGGAGCTTAGCTCCAGGAATCGAACGGGTAAATCTCTCTGGCTGAAGGACGGAAAAGGTTGTCTAGCCGGCAGGCTTTTACATTCGTCCGACAGGAGCTTAGCTCCCGGAATCAAACGGTTAAGCCTCGCGGCCAAAAGACGGAAAAGGTAAGGTTGTCTAGCCAGGAGGCTCTCACCTACATCCAATGGGAGCCCCGACTCCATCCATTGGATGGGTAAACCTAACCGTACGTAAGACAGAATGGCGAAAAGGGTAGCCGGGGGCTTTCACCTACGTCCGAAGGGAGTGTGAGCTCCTGGCAACGAACGGGTAAGCCTTGCTGGCCGCAGAATGGAAAAGGTGAGGTTGTCTGGCCGGGAGGCTTTTGTCAGCATCCGATGGGAGCTCGAGCTCCTGGCATCGAAGAGAGAAGCCTTGCCGGCCATAGGATAGAAAAGGTAAGGTTACCTGGCCGGGAGGCTATGGCTGGGATCCAGTGTTTTTTTTTTTTTTTATTTATTAAATTTGTGACACCGGATGGGTAGTCTCTCCAGCCATCAGGGAGGGAAAATTGAGATTGTTTTATTAATCGTGCATTAATCGGGTAAGTTTCGCTGGTGGTCGGATGGAAAGTCCAAGATTGCTTAAGCGAGAAAGCATCTCACAGGAGTTTAATACTCGCAATGTCATACGAGTAAGCTTAGCTGATAGTTGAACGGAGAAGGCGAAGGTTGGCTCAACCGGGAGCACTCTTGCAGCGCTTAACAAGGAGTTCGATACTAAGGATGATTTGGTTGTCTACGAGGGTAGACGCTGTGAGGCTTACTTGAATAATTGTTTAGCAAATCCAATGAGCTGCTTCCGATAACGAGTCAGAAAAATCCTGGTGCAGTCATTGTATTCAAAATTAAGTGTGCAAAAATAAATTGAATTTCCTGTGCCAGTGTACCCCGAATAGGTGCCATGAATCAGCGATGTGGTTGTTGTCGAATCTTCATATTGTCAGCACGTGAGATCGATGGTACATATCGACGATGTAATCGTGCATGGGTGGAGTAAGAGAAAGATTCTTTATTCTTGTTTGAGCTTACTATTTGCCATTTTAACCATGCAGGTGCACGAAAAGAGCCTATGGAATCACCAATAATCTAAAAATATACTTTCGGACGTACTGATAAATTGGCATTAAATATAAAATACTATATTTAAAACTGCTAGTTCATGTAGTCGGCACTACTGCTGTCAATAAAATAAACCGTCAATGGATGGAGGTAAGTCAGTGATATTTATACTATGGGATTGATTACTTGATTGTGGTCCACCTGTGTCGATTAGGCTAAGTATCTGATGCGCTCCTCCCGAATCTTGTTAATAAAAACGTTATTTAAAAGGCCATTAAGGTGTATTTAAACAAATCATATCCACTCAATTAAAATCTGAAGAAATTTGGTTCCCTGGATTTTCAGTGAAGGAACAGAAGTCTCTAAGGTTACCTTAAAAGTAGTCTTTCAAAGACAAAGTTACATTTTTGGGGTTTGGAATGACAAAGGAGAGTAAATTTAAAATTTTGGGTAAAATATCCCTTTAAGCTTGTGTTAGTAAAAACATTTTTATTTTATTTTAATTGAAGTTATACATTGTTGAACCTTAGTCAAAAATATTTTTCTACTCCTAAAACAATGTAATAATGTGAAAACCTTTTTTTATTTTATTGTCACTATTAAATTTTCTCATAAATGTATGTTGATTGTTAGTTTCAGCTCAAAGATTGACAAACAGTCATGATCCTTTATAGAGTTTATTTTATATAGGTTGTTGCTTTTTGTCTTTACTTGATGTTTTTAGTTTAGCTTGCTTGCTAATTTTAAGGCAATCGGTTTCTTAATATTTTCTAAGTAATGTGAACACTAATAAGAACTAATTATTTTAAGTGAACAGTACTGTAGGCCTTCGTCTTCTCAGGTGTAAATCACAACGATATTCATGGTAGTTGACGCCTACTCGCATATGACTTTTTAAAGTGTCTTAGAAAATTTAAATCAATATATTGTTTTCTGTAAGTGAGTAAAAAAGATGATTTTCACATAATTTAGAAAGAAAATTTCTAGGCTACAAGCTCCAGTTCTCAAAAATCCCAGGAACCATTGTTCTGTATGTGTTTTATGGCCTTATTCAAGTGATTTAACATTTTTGTTTTTTCACTAACCACGCATAACATTTTTTTCTCAAAAACACAATTATGTACATGCATGCATTTCAAATATTATTATAGCCCAGATTGTGCTGATTACAGTGAGATTAGACTTTACCCATTTAGATATTTATAAGAAACTGAAAAAAAGCACAAATATCAGGGCATGACAAAACTTCTCCAGGCCCCAAAAATACCCTTAGACTCCAGAGGGTTAACACATTTTCTGTACAAACTGTTTTAAGTTATTCAAACCAAACATTAACACACTACTTTACTTAGGAATTTTAAGGCAGTCAGTTTCCTCACTTTTTCTAAGTCAAGTCAACTTATTATATAGTGGCAAATTGTCTGTCACTGAGTCACAGTGAAAACATTAAGCACATTGTCCATTTCTGATTGTCATGACAGAAAATAAAATAAAGATATGAACTAAACACAAACTCTTTCAAAACATTAGAAATTCTGCATTTTCATTGCAGGTGTGTTGAAATTTGGTCAACATTGAGTGCACATTAACCTGTGATGCAATACATTTTCCCAAACAGAAAGATTTAGAAGCATGACACATGAGTCTTTTGCAACAGAATTAACAACATGAAATGTACAACGAGCAGAACACGGAAGATGCTTTACTTACTCTTTGGTAAGCATTGTTTAGATCACTTCACATCATACATTCTAAATCTTAAATGATTTGATTATTATATCTCTATAAAGATTTTTAGTGGAGATGTCTTTGTGATCTTCTACAGCATTTCTATTGACAACAGCTCATGGAAATAATTCTTCCTGTTCTTCCTCTAAATTTACTTATGAGCAGATTGACCAACAGCTTCAGGTATAGATTGATTATCTACAGCTACAGTATAATGCAGACTCAAACTATCTACTTACATACAAAATGTAATTGTAATAAAATTGTTGTTGACTATTGCATGTACGTATAGAAGTAAAATGAGATTTTTATATAAAACTCTCTTTTTTAGGATTTGAAAAATTGCCTTGAAATGCTATCTATTACATGGACAACATACCAAAATGCAAACATTTTTAACCAACTACAAACACTGAGTGAAATCATCCAGAGGCAACAAAATGAAGGTAATTTAATAACCCCCTGCGAAAAAGATTCTAAACAACATACTATCATATTATCCTACAATGTTTTACTCAATAGCATATATGTAATGTTACTTATTAATGTTTTCCTCAATAGCATATAGGCTGTTTTTTTCCCCAAAACTTCAATACAGTGTAATATCATCTCACACAACGTTTTCAGTTGCAAACATAGCATGGCACGCACTGGTATCAGATATGTACCTTATGCCATTACATTTAAATATAGGGCCCTATTTGAACGATCTAAACACAAAGTGTAAAGCGCACGGCGCAGGTGCATTGTGTGCATTGCAATCCTTAAATTTTTTATATTTGGCATGTTTGTTTGCTGCTGTGCATCCCTGTGTTTAATAAGCAGCGTGTACACGCATTCTGGACCCACTTATACTAACACGCTCTTTAAATAACAAAGAAAAAACATTGCGCCAGACTTTAGACCAGGTTTGATCTGGTCTATGGCGCAGTCTATTTTCAGCTCCTTAAGATAGCATTGTGCCGGCAATTCGTCTGATAAACACACCTCTTTTTTTAGACCAGCACGCCCATGGGCGCAGAAATGGGCCCAAATGCATTTGCTAATTAAACGACGTGGCACTGGATGGGAAAATGCGAACGCCACTTGACTGAAACTAGCAAACACACTTGTGCTGTGCCTTGCGTCACATTGCGCCGGATGTATTATAGGGCCCATAGTTGAGAGACAGAAAATTAAACAGATAAAATTTATGTCAGTAAATTAATCAACAGATCCTCTCTTCACAGAGTTACGAAGGTTACTGCCAGCAAACTGTTCATCTCCAGCTGTGCCAGAGGATGGAGGCCTGCTGTGTATATCTGTGAAGCACAAGGCCTACTGTAAACCTATGTGCAATGCGGTACTATATTGTACATTATTTTCATTGCAATAATAACACATTTAATTTTTGCTTTTTTTATATATAAAAAGACAACATAAAAATGAAAATGTATGCTTACAATTTACATTAAATTATTATTATTATTTTAGTTTAAGCATTACTTGCATCAGCTTTTCAATTTAAAGTATAAATTACATTTCTGAGTTTAGGGTTTCTGCAAGTATTAAAAAGGTCTTAAATCAAAGCAGAAATTCGTAAATTCATAAAGCTATGTTAAATTTTGCACTCACTGCAAAAAAAAAAAAAAAAAATGAAAGAAATGAAAATAAATATCTGCCAATGGAGTCAACAAATAATATCATTTCCCTGTTAATCAATTTATTTTTTTCTGACTAAAGTAATCACAAAGTAATCACACTAATCACAAAGTCCCTTTGATAAACGTTTCAGAAAACAATACTTTTCTTATCTTCATACTTCATTTTGCATCTGTAGTAAATGTATCTTGATTTAAGAACGTGTAAACAGTATATACACTTTTGTAAAATGTTTGCAACTGTTTTTTTTCTTTACTTTTATAGGGAATAACATTTGTTCAGTAGTATTTATAACTACTGAATAACATTTTATTTGAATTTTGTTTAATGTGAAAATTTGTTAAAACCCAAATGTATAAATAAACCTAATCAAAACGTGCTACAAACGTGTTCACTTGAACACTTGATGCAAATGACATACCCAAGCAATGAAGTGCAAAAGTGTGGCCGCTGTGACAGGTTGCAAGAGTGCAAGTTCCACCCTAACGGACTTCAACAGACAGAACCCACTGATTCATAAGCACCTCCCAGTGGACAACCCAAAATATACAACAAGCTTAAATAGAATCCATGCCAGTCCAATAGGGTATACACCACTATCCTAAAAACAAAACATTTATTCTTCTGTATTTAATCTTTCCTTGCAAACAGGGTTATGATTTCACTTTTTTAAGAAGATCAAGGCTGTTTGAGGAATGCAGTTCTGCCACAAAAGACAAGTGGACAACACAGTTTATTGGTGGCAACAGGCTGGCTATATGCGACAGTAAGTTCTGAAAACATTACACATGCACGTTTGTTTACATTTGACTATATTACGAAGAAATCTCTCAGTTTTACTGGTACCATTCTCTAATGTAAATCCTGAATACTACAGTACTGCATCCTAAGGTGTTCTGAATGAGATGTTTTTACATCTCCCATTAACTTCTCTCTGCAGAGTCCCACACTGCAGTGTCAGGAGCCCCCTCTGCATACTTCCCTGTGGGCCAGGACTGTCAGAAACTAAAGAGTGATGAACAACTAACGAGGAACATCACAGATATCTTTACATCAGAGTTGGTTAAGGCAGGCATTACACTATCAACAGAGTCTTCCGGCCTTCTCTGTGGCTAAAACAAGACTTAAAGAGATCTAAAAATTGTTCAGAGCTGACATATTCTGTGCAAAGCTCATTTTACTAATAATTTTGGACTTGAGTCATGTAAGTGCAAATATGTTAATAAAATGAAAACTATGGAAAATTTCACACTTAAGGAATTACCCTACATGATATAACAACTAATGATTCTTCATAATGACAAGGCCCAGTACAGAAATTCCTTTTAAATGACAAAGGTAAATCATAATTTAATAGTTTATTTATTTAGACCTCTTTATTTGTATTTTTTATTCTAAGTATTAGAAGTTCTAAATGCTGTGGGAAGATTTAAAAAAATCTAAGCAATTTTACAGTATACAATTAAATATGCTCAGACAATTTGAAAATAAAGCAGCCTATTATTAATAAGGTTCAGAGGATTTAATTTCCGTGGCTGCAATAATCTTCCCATTGGGGTCTTAGGAGGAGACAAGAATCAGACAGATCATCTTAATAGCAGATGTGCACCAGTCCAATTTTAACAATCATAGCCTGAGGTCAATGAATCTGTCCCTGTTCATTTTAAACATGATTGCTAGACGTGCAACATTCCACCATGCTGAGAAATCATGAGTGATTTTCTTTAGACAGCAAAAATAGTCAATTTCCATTTGTGTCCAAAATGTTTAATGACATATTTAATAACCAAGAAGCAACCTATTTTTGGAAATTAGATGAATGCAATTTAGTCTATTTGCAAGCATAGATAAAAACTAATTCAAATGTTCTCTATGGGGATGAATTGTTGCAACAAAACCACTAGATGTCAGTATTATCAACATTTTAGATAAAACTGCAGTGTGACTGTTTAACACAGAATCAATGTCTTGCGTGAGATGAAGACAGGCATCTAATAAGAAGAACATTTCTACTCTAGAAAGAGCATGTTTAGTTAAACTTTTTTAATAGTACAAATAAGCAATATCTAATCTATAATTGTTACAAAATTGTTTAAACTCTACATGAAGTATATGACCAACTGAATAAAACCATTTAAAAGCCTACGAAACACAGAGGGTGTTTGAAGCACACGCTGAAGTCTCACTGAAGCACTCTCAACAAAATATGCCCTTCTGTGATAACTTCTGCAAAGAAAAAAAGTTTTCTTCATTGTGTATATGATACAAAACACATTCCTATTAGCATGTGCCTAAAACGCTCAATAGCAGTCTATTTTTCAGACTAAACTGTTTAAAATACTTCTTCAGTTACTTAAATACTTCTTCTTCAGCCTTAGCTTTAGGTATAAGTAGATTGTAGTAGTAGTGTCAATGAGAAAGAAAATTTTTAATTTCATTGTGTTTGAAAAAACATAGTTACCAGTTGCATGGAGTGAATCTCAGAGCTGAGGGTCTCTCGCAGAAGCTCAAGCTCTTCTTCTTTATATAACTCCAGCTCTTTCTTGAGTCTGAATGGCACACACAGGCACATGCAAGAGAACAGGTAATGGTTAACCAATCATGAGGCTCAAAGAAAACCATACAAGCTTAAATTGACAAATGCATTCATCATATCTTTTCAAATAGTCAAAAAAAATCTTGTTCAAATCATTCAAATTTACACTCCATAATTTTAAGAGAACTAAAAAGAAGATAAAGATTTACTTAGTGAACGATGTGAAATAGTAATAAAAAATCTAGCATTTTTGTTCATTTCTTTGATTGTGTTGCGCAGAGAACTATTACTGTAATGTGTACTTTCTGAAAGTTATTTAATACAAATTTGTTAGAAATTAGTTTCTAAATGCTTATTTGCAGTTAATATCAGTCTAAATACTAGTTAGTTATAGAAAGATAGATAGATCAATATAAATGATTCATATATTCATACATCAATTCAAATTCAGGGAAATGATTGCAGGAAATTTGCATATATTTTCAGCAGAGCCTGAGGGGTGTCTCTGCTAAAGCGAGCACAGTTAAATCCTTAGTATACTACAAGAAAAGCAGACACTGAATAAGCACACATTCACGGAGTACAGAATATAACCACAAAAAATGATATGAATGATATAGAATCTTATTTTATCAGGTTACATCTACAACCTTAAGAGAAAAACAAGCCTTAAGGACAAAATATATCCACACACCACAGCCTAGGAAATCCACAATTTTGTTTGTACAGTTAAGAAATGACTTAAATGACTAATGAAAACTGAATATATACTGTGCTGATACTTAACTTTTCATATAAAAACATAATTAAATGAGCAACTTTAGATTTAAAAATTGCTTTGAAAAAAGAAAGTCACAGCGTACTGTCATTAGAACAAGAATAAGAAAATCTCTAAAATTAGATGGTTCTTGTTCCAGCTTAATGTGTTTCCAGGATGTAATCAATTAAAGCAAATCAACATAAAATAATGTTTTATTTGAGTGCACATTTTAAAAGTGATTTTAGCATTACTGATAAAGTTTGGAACAATTATGCTGTTTACATTTGCATTAACACAAAAAACAACTACAACAACCAAATGTTTTTATTTATTTGGTGTGACTTCCAGATAAGGAATGTGAATAAGCTCACTAAATACTACTGGAAATCAACGTGGAGGTCTGGTTGTTAAATTAAAACAAGTCTTATTCAGAGTCATAATCCATTTAAAACCAGAAGCATCTT
This sequence comes from Carassius auratus, assembly GCF_003368295.1. Lineage (NCBI taxonomy): Eukaryota > Metazoa > Chordata > Actinopteri > Cypriniformes > Cyprinidae > Carassius > Carassius auratus. The sequence continues at coordinate 18,639,495 of NC_039280.1, read as the reverse complement.
CACATTAGCAAAATAAATCTAAAACCTTGCCATGTAGTAAAGTTTGGGATGTGAAGTCTCTCATAACTTAGACAATGTTAATTTCAACTGCCATGTGTTCCATGGCAGAAGATCAATAGTTGGAAAAACTGCCCTATGCACGATGGGGGTATGTGTTTAAGTGTGATTCATGACTACATAGGAGAGGAATGAACACATCCTGAGCTTAGCAGCGCTGTCCCAAAAGCCTCATCCTCAGCACATCCTGTGAGCTTATACAGCCTGTCCTATTAATGAGGAAGACTTGTGCGACGCTCCACACACTACCCCCACATATGATTTACGCAACCCAGTGGAGGAACTTTCTTCCTGAGACAGACTAGCTATCGATCCCCTTTCAATCATCTCTTCTTAGTGGGGCGCTGATCTGAAGGAGTTGTGTTTAACAGCTCTGGACCGGACATAGTAAGCAACATATCAAAGACCTAATTAATAGAATGCACCTAATGCTGTATTATTTACACATGGTGAAGTGAAAGGAGGAGGGAGATGGAGAGATTGATGAAGGGAAATTCAGCAATCTTTACTCACGCTCCTTATGGATCATGCTATCACACTAACATTACGATAGGTGAGAACTCTCTTGCCTAATACAGGTGCTGTCTGTCAAGGGTTTCTGACGGACCATGAGCCTCTCTGTCTTCAAACTCTCTGTCAGAGCTACTGCTTCCTTCAGATTTCTCTCTGTATCTGCAGATGAACAGAAAACTGAAGGGATGAGAGGTTTATTTAGACACTTTAATATTTCTAACCTTTATCAGAGGAAGTTCTTAAGTGAGCAGAGCCCTGTTTTACCTGTAAGCTGTGATTGTATTTCCTGGAGCTCAGCTTCTAGTGACCTTTTCTCTTCTTTCATGGAGCTTAGCAAAGTGTTCTTTTGCTTCAGCAAGTCCATCTCTGAGGAACAGCAAAGGTGACAACTTAAGTAACCTGCTGGCAGGTGGTTAAAGCTACAACAAACAGGTCTTTGAAGAACAAGAACCACTTCGATGATAACTTTGTGGATGCCTTCTGAATACAAAGCTTTTTCACCATCTTTATACTTTCATATATGTTTTTTATCTAAACCTGAGAAACAACCGTGCATTTTCTGCAAGCTGAATGACACATTTCAGTGTGTCAACAAAGGCTAGGTAGTTTTTCAGTGCTTGTTAATCTTGGTTCAAATAGTTTCCAAATTTTTGGGGGTGAATGATTTACATAATGATAGCTTTATATTTCAAAAGTATACTGTTGACTATACTTTTGGTTTTTTTATTAATCAGAGAATTGTGAGAGAAAAAATGCATAGCAATTTTCACAGAAATATTTAGCAGGAAAACTGTTTCAACATTCCCACAACTTTCTTTCTTTAGCACCAATTCAGCATATTACAATGATTTCTAAAGGATCATGTGACACTGAAAACTGGAGTGATGGCTGCTGTAAATCTAGTTTTACGTTTTAAAATATTATCAAAATCGAAACAGCTCCTAAAATTGTTTATGAGTTTATAGTTTTTTGTTTTTTTTTATCCAAAAAAAGTATTGTATGCTGAGACTTAAAAATCCTGCCAACCATACATTTTTTGAACAGTACTTTACATAATGATGGATAATTGCCTGATAATAAAACTTATGTGCAAGCCTATATTATGTTTTTCAGCAGTGACTGTAATCCATTAATTCCCAGCAACTACTAGATTAATTTAGGTCAGATCTGTCTTATATACAGTTGCTTGTGTGTTAAGCACTGATGTGCAGTGCCTTAAATACTTTCAAAAAAATAAATAAAAGAAACGTTCACCTTTGTGTAGAGTTTGAGCTTCAAGCTCTAAGCTCTGGATTTTAGATAGGGTTTGGGTGTGAAAAACAGCATTTCTGTTGCTGATTAGGTTGAATTCATTGTTGAAAGTTATCATGTCCTTCAAGAATTTCTCTCTTTCTTCACATGATTCTCTTTTCAGTCTGTCCTGAATTTTAAAATAATGAAAAGGCTATTATGCAGATTACAAATAGTACAAAAGCATTATTTTAACACTTCAGCATATGCATTGTAGTGGATGATGGATAATGCTGTGTCTGTAAACTTTCTTTATCAGTCCTCATGAACTATTTCATAATCCTAGTAATATTGTTTCAGACTTAACATTGTTGTGTTTTAATGAAGTGTGTAATAAAGAGACAATGGTCTTTCCAAAAAAAGAAGGAATATAACTCCATTGTGGAAGGTTGAATGTACCAGGTTTTCTTTGAGATCTCTCTGCAGTCCAAGGAGTTCCTCTTTCTGCCTTTCCAGCTGATCTTGTTGCTTTGTCATCAATACAAACTGCAGTTTGGTTTCAGCCAGGAGCTGAGACTAGGATCACAAATTAATCATGAATTTGATCAGTGTCTTGTGTCAGATAGTCCCCCAAATGAAGCATCCCACAAAATAAACTTTGCATTCACAGCAGTGGCGTTTTCTAACTAGCTGCACAAAGACACATGCGGCAGCACAGCTTGTTGCTCATCTGCCAGATCAGTGGCTTCAGTGCTGATGGTTAAGGTAAGCTTAAAGGGGGGATGAAATGCTATTTCATGCATACTGAGTTTTTTACACTGTTAAAGAGTTGGATTCCCATGCTAAACATGGACAAAGTTTCAAAAATTAAGTTGTACGTTTGAAGGAGTATTTCTGTTCCAAAAACTTCCGGTTTGTCACAAGTTTCGGAAAGTTTTTTTCGAGTATGGCTCTGTGTGACGTTAGATGGAGCGGAATTTCCTTATATGGGCCCTGAGGGCACTTCTCCCGGAAGAGCGCGCGCTCCCGTATAGCACAGCACTGAGAGCACAACAGACTTCACTGATCATAGTGAGAGTGCCGCGAAATGTCACAAAAGGAGTGTGTTTTTGGTTGCCAGGGCAAGACAACCCTGCACAGATTACCAAAAGAGAAACAGCATTAAGGGACCAGTGGATGGAGTTTATTTTTACAGAGCATCAACGGAGTTGTGCAAGTGTTTGTGTTTGTTCCCCAGCATTTCGAAGATGCTTGTTTTACAAACAAGGTCCAGTTTGACGACGGATTTGCGTATTGTTTATTTCTTAAGGATAATGCAGTCCCAACGAAAAAGGGTCACGATTGTGTGTTGGGTGAGTAAAGGCGGTGAGTAAAACTGCTTCAAATATCTCTGTGTTGTTAACTTAGCTATCGGAGCGTAAGCACATCAAGTAAACAACATGCGATATTGTCATCAAACTGCACTTTCCACATGTACATCTTAAAAAATAAAAATAAAATAAAAAGACGACAAAGTGGAACTTAGTCATTTTCCAAAACCGCTAAGCAAATATATACAGTTTCAGTACATACCACATAGAGACGTTGTTGCTGATGCTGCTCTTGTTAAATTTCAGCCTCTGGATCTGACTCTGGATCCTAAATATAAGCTGAATCTGACTGTTAGCCATGGTTTGTTTTGGTTGGTTTTGTCCTCACGGTGTCACAGCTTCCAAGGACTCTCAACGCAAAAGCCTACTGGCGCTCGTGATTCTTTAGCTCCGCCCACACGTCACGCCTCCATCCGGACGTGTTTTTCCGGGAAAAATCGGTACAGACTATCTTTCTCTTATGAATATAATAAAACTAAAGACTTTTTGGAGTTATGAAGGATGCAGTACTACTCTATAGGTACTCAAGATTAACAGGATACTGAGTGAAAACGAGCATTTCACCCCCCCTTTAATGTCATTTTGTTTGTAGGTCACTTTGTAATTGGCATGGTACTGCGCTTTGAATTCAAGTCCCTGCTTCTCTTCTTTTACTAGCTCAGTCAAGTGTGAAAGACATCAAGGATCCTCCAGGTAATTATTCTCTATCTGGGCTTCAAAGAATGCAAGCAAATTATGTTTCATAATTACATGGGAAGCATTGGTCTAACCAAACATATTACGCAGAAAATTAGACACGTCTTTTGTGACATTTACTATCTCAGGTGGATCATTGAGGTCATTCAAGGAGTCTGTACTAAATGTTTTAAACTTGCCACAATGCAAAACTTATGAATTGTGAAAATTCTAAACATATATTGCAAATATTTACCTTCACTGCATCAACTGATTATCAGTTTATGTGAATAGGACACATCTGGAAGCTTTTGCTTTCAGAATCCTATAGTATGTCTCTATATTGACCTCAGTATTCATGCAATGACCTCTTTAATCAAATGATTTGATCGTTCATTGACTTACTACATCTGACATTGGAATCAAACTAACTGTATACCATATGTTTGCAAGGTTAATTGTATTTTTTAAGTGTTTTCAACAATAATACTAATGTAATCTGAAAGAAACGAGATTGATTTTGCAGTGCCGCTTTGAATTGATCCACTCCATTTTAATGTATCCTGTCCATTAGATGAAGTGTTTTAATCATGAAAAAGAATTCCTTTTCACAGCGCCAAAGGATATTAATACTGCATATCAGCTTTGTGCACAGATAAACTTTAAGATGTATGACAGTGCACATCCGTAGCTGTGTGGCAATATTTCTATCTGATGAAACGTTAGGCCTATAGGCTACATTCACATAACACTTAAGAAAAATGAAAAGGGAAATCTTTTCTAATCTGTCATTATGTGTCTCTTTTTAAACACTGGGTAACCGACCATACATACCTTCTCATCCAGTTCACGATGTGCTACCTCCAGTTTTTCACGTGAGGAGTTTATTTTGTCCTGTACACTCTTGATGGCAGCTTTAACTGAATGAGGGAAATAACGAACATTTCCAAAGGCTTAATTTTGTACAAACGTAAGAATTATTGAAATATGTAATGTGAAATAATTATATTTAAGGTTTTGTTTTGTTTTTCACGTTTAAAAACACTCGCGAGCTCATCTCAAATTGACCGTTAACTGATCTGTTGTTTACCTTCATGAAGCTGCTTGATATTTTCTGAAACCTGCTGCTCTGTCAATAAAATTTGCTCAAATAGAGTGTCTAGACTCATTATTATTATTATTATTACAACAATAATAATTAGGGGGGAAACAGGAAAGGTTAGTTTGTATTTGCTGTTTCGCGGGGAAAGCGTTTCAATATAAACGTAGTAGGTGAGTGGGCTACTGGGCTTCTCTACTCACGCGATGCGCATGCGCAGTCTTGCCACCTGTTTACTGTGCGCAAACTCATGCGCGACAACAACGATTCTCTCCTTCATTATTCACTTTAATTCATGTTAACGCAAATAAATCCATATCAGATGGCAAAAGAAGAGGAATCCGTTCTTGGTACCTGGAGTCACTAGTGACTTTATTCTCATTAATAATACTTCAGACCAAACCAAATAAGTTGCTCTGGTGTTACCCTATTGAGGGCATGAAAGAGTGGATACTGACAATGGCAGTGGCGTCTGATAAATAGCCTTGCAGTAGCCTACCCCGCGATGATCCACTAGGAGAGCAGTACATACACACACCACCTGAAAGCCCATGAGATAGCTCAGTCATTTGGCTTCCTACTTTAAAGTGCAATTTAAAAGGTCAGTCTCCCTATTGTTGGGCGTTTATAAGCACAGTTAGCAATCAATAACTTTAATTTGGTGCAGCAGTATTTGTCATGTCATTCTTTACCTTCTCCAGTTTCCCAAACACTGCTTGAAAGAATGGTCTTGATTTGGTGCCATGCAGCACATTAAAGTGGTAGTTTATATGATGGTGACTATATCATTTTGACATTCATTTGCAAAATGATTTTCGTGTTTTTCAGACTTTTTCTTCTACAATCAAATTCTTAAATCAATACAGTTATTATTTACACATCCAAGAAACCATCCAAAACTCACCACCCCAACTGTCCGGCCCACCTTAAATCTTAGAGCTGGAGCCAGGCCTGGTACAAATCGATTTAGTTATTACAATTCAGATAATTCCCATTGAGAAAGAGAGAGAGAGAGAGAGAGAGAGAGAGAGCGATGAGGTGAGGGGAATATTTCAAATGATCTTGAACCCTTCTTGTCACCAGTGGTCTGTAGAGACCCAGTTCTCCACTTACGGTTATTAGAATGAAATGAACTCAGGTTAATTGAGAAATGCATAAACCAGACAAGAAGCATGACTCTTGATTGAACAGATGTCAATAGATTTGGTCAGAGTAATTGATCCTTAATTAACTATATGGACATACGGATAAACGTTAAAGGTTTCGATTTTTTTCTCATGTAAAAGTTAATCTCATTGATAAGGGGAAATTGATTTATGTTTAACCATAGTTAACTATGAATCCATTAAACTGTAAAAAGCATTAATAGGAGAGAATAAGTAGAATGTAATCCACCAGCCTGTGTCCTCAACACAAGGATATTCTGGTACTCAGCTGGAAAGTGATGTACTGTAGTAAAAAAAAATGTTTTAAACTAATTATATTGAAATAATAATTTAAAAAATATGAAATCTGTTAACACTTAGACTCTGTTTTAGTAGAAACATTGTCACTGTGAACAGAACTCAACATGTCAGATTTCTTAATTTGGAGAAAAATCAGGAACTACACTCACCTCTGATAACCCAAAAAAATTTCCATTCAGTGTTTAATCTTGTCAAACAAACTTTCAGTTTTCCCAGAATCAATTGTTGGATGTAAAATATACGTCAAAATATGTGTGCTTTTTCACTTTTCAGAGACAGAGTAGTAGTAGTGTTTTACCATTTCAACAGTGACAAATTCATTTTCTTTTCTTTTTAGCATCAACTATTACAGTAGTTATTATTAATAACTATCACAGTTAACAAATAAATGTTTTATTTCAGTTAGTGTTTATTTTAAGTAGGCCTAATTGTTGCTGTTATATTTATATATATATATATATATATATATATATATATATATATATATATATATATATAGCAAAATCATAGCCTTAAAGTTGCTAAGGTTGAGAACCACTGGTCTAGTCATTTCATTAGTAAGATGTGCAAACGTACCGACAGATGGCGACCTCCACCAGCAATAAACTACTATGAAAGAGGTCGCACCAAAACTTTATCTGACCATGAAAGGCATAACATAGACTATTCAAATATTGTCATTACATTAAAAAAAAGTAATTTTAAACGTTTCATGGCAAAATAAGTAGCCTATTATAACGTTCTTAAATAAAACTGTATTATTTATGTGTAGGCTATTAGGCTATTAAGTTTATTTTTATTTAATGATAAAAATGTCTTTGCTTGTTTGGTAAATTACTACTGCCAAGGGACGGTTTTCATGCTGGTGTCACCAATATGTGATCATCGTGCATGAAACAAAACTATATTTTCACTGATATCTATGTATTTGTAGTTTTCGTAGCATTTTATCGAATAAGTATTTGGATATTTAGACTTTGATACGCGGGAAAATACGTGTAAATGATTTACCCTACAAGAATTAGAAAGCAAGCAACATGCATAACCCCCATATATAGTTACACAATAACAGAGAGCAGTAAACACTATAAGTTTTGGAGTGGCAAAACTGGACGTCTTTGTCTTGTTGTCGTGCTGCACGTAGAAGCGCTTCGCGTGTGGTTTTTGGTTTGGGTTACAGCGCAACTGAATGCCACAGTGCTGTCGCGCGCTCAGTCTCACGAGCATACTATCTTGAGAGCTGGAGTTTTATTCTGCTGCCTTGCGACTCATTTTCTTTTTGTTGCGTTGTCTATGAGTCTTAACCCAAGAAACCATTCCATATAGGCTAGTGACAATTTTGGACCAGGTTACGGAACGTTTTCTTCTTATATAGCCTACTCTGGATGTAGCCTATATTGTGACCAACGATGTTTCAATGGACCTGAATGAGAAAGGATTATTCTTTTGATTGCCAAAACAATAAATTGCGTGTCTGAAAGAACTTACCCACGGATAAAAAAACGCAATGATTTTCGCCGCGATTTACATGGTTTTACCACTGTTGGGTGAGTTTGAATGCGATTTTTCATTGACTATTCAGTGATTAATTTGAAAATTATACAGCAATACACAGACGCGCATTATTGTATTTAAGATTAAAACTCAGATGTCATATTGTAGTCTTGATTCTGTCCAATATATAAATATATTCTAGTCTATGTGATGTTACAGTTGTCTCGTAACTAGGGCATATTTTAGCTTTCGAGGATCAGCTGTTTTACTTTCCCCTTAAGTCTGCTTAAATCTTCTTGTGTTAGTATTCTAATCTTTAAAGCACCTTAAGTTTATTCAATCCTTATCATATTGAACAATATCAACTCTAGAAATGTTTCATGTAGCCTACAAAAACTAAAAAAAAGAACAAAAATAAAAATAAGTAGGCAATTTTAACGAATACAATGTTTATTTATTTATTTATGTCTTTTGTAACAGTCTCGAGTAGCCTAATTGTTGAGGCATTTCAATAAAACTCGATCCTTTCCGTGATATGCTTATTTCTACTGTCGTCCTCCACAGATGTGCTGTTATCCGCCGAGGAGTCTTACTTTACTAGCTCAAACCGGCTGGACTGTGTGAAGGCGAACGAGCTGTGTTTGAAGGAGCCGGGATGCAGCACAAAGTATCGAACTATGAGGCAGTGCTTGGCGGGGAGGGAGACCAACTTCAGTATGGTGACTGGAGTGGAGGCGAAGGATGAATGCCGGCTTGCGTTGGACGCTCTAAAGCAGAGCCCTTTGTATAACTGCCGCTGTAAAAGAGGCATGAAGAAAGAAAAGAACTGCCTGCGCATCTACTGGGGGATCTATCAGCATTTACAGGGTGCGCGGACTTGCCTTCTTCTACGGTGCACTGTAGACATGAATCTGTGGCCATATTTAGCTTCAAATTGCATTATAAAGTTATAATGATATTTTTTTTCTTACATTGCTTATCTTTAATGCTTAGCAACCAATAATACTAAGCTAAGGAAGTTGCTTTTCTGGGTTCTGTTATCAGATAGGGTCACTGTAAAGTCTTCAAATGCCTCTCTGAAGTGTGTCCATTAAAGTTTATGGAGTGTGAGGAGGTCATCTGATGCTTTATGTTAGAGTATATGCGTGTGTGTGTGTGCTGGAGGGGGGCTCAACTGACCAGTATAGCTAATCAACCAGAAACTGCCTCCGGAAATGTAAATACGTCTCATGAATCAATGACCCAAATACCAACTAACAGATTTATAGTTTGACCCTCATATTTAATCATTACATTTATGATGCACTTAAGATTTCATAATTGATGTAGAATTTAATTATTGGTATTTAGTCACATGTTATTTGTTAATATTACAGGGAATGATTTGCTTGAGGATTCTCCATATGAGCCTGTGAACAGCCGGCTTTCTGATATATTTCGACTTGCTCCCATCTATTCAGGTAGGATGTGCTTTTTTATTTGCTTAATTTGTTTTAACAACAAGTGGATCAAATAAAGACTGTTGGTTTTATTGCTATGTGGAAAAAGCCTTTGATTTGGTGTAGTTTAACAAGTGGGAATGGTATTTCCTCCCATGTCATACTTGTTTTCCTCCCTCTTTTTCCTCTATATGCCCTTGTGGATGCATGCTATCTTCTGGTCTCTGATCCTCTGGATCTTGCATGGGGAGATATAGTTCTGAATGTTCATGGTTAGTGCTCAGTGAACCATTATTAATGCTGTCCACTTCAGCCAACTCTAGGGGAAATGCAATAGTTTGGTATGGGGATGCAGCCGATGCGAGGTGTTGCTGATGTGACAGTAGCATTTGAATGTGTTTTATTTGGGGGAGGGGCTGCAATGAAGTTACTTTTTAAATGTGGCTTAGGATACTGAGGCAAAATGTTTGTAAGGGTTTGCAGGGGTTGTGCGAATCTGGCCTGAGATGCTGGATGCTGGCTTGGATCATCCTCTAGGTGGCAATGTTGTTCCCTACTTCAGAATGGAGAGGGCCCTAATAAATAAAAAATAGAGCGCTGTCAAAGGTGTGCAAAACAGATGGTGACAGCAAAGGTTTAGCAGCACCAGATGAAGTCGGATTGAAAGTTTTCATTTTCTGCAGCAACTTATTTTCTTAACATTAAACAGAGAGGGTAAAGGAAAGAGAACAACACTTAATTTAATTACCAACTTGCATATAAATATTTTTAAATGTTTTTTGAAATGCATGATTTATGACAGATTAAAAAAAAAATAATTATCTTATAGATAATGGTTACTGTGTGAAAGAGTGTCAGCGACTGACTCCCAGCTGTTACAGATTCATAGTAAAAAAAAAAAAAAAAAAACATTTAAACTTGAGAGGAAACTTAAACCATCCAAATGCAATGTTACTGGTAAGTCATGTCAATCAAAATAATGAAAGCGAAGAACCACAAAGCCTGGGTAGAGCCTCCCTTAGGGAACCGGAATAAGGTGGTAAACACCACAGTAATTAAAATAACATGTACCTTGCTACTTTTCCCTCCCGCTCTCTCTCTCTCTTTGTGGCTGTGCGTGCAGAAAGTTACGGAAGAGTGCTCTAAGTCTGAGGGTGCTCTTTATTCCCTGTTGGAAAGCTTTTTATGTTGATTGACGGCTGAGTTCCACAGCTAAGAACAGGCCAGTCGGAGAATCAGTTCCCCACCTACATGGGGATTTATGACACAGACACTGAGACAAAGCAGACTACAGTCTTGATGTGTGTGAGTAGTAGGTCACAGAGTTATTATCACTTCCTTCTTAACAGTTAGAAGATTAAAGATTAACTCTTGTTTTAATTAAATTTACATGTTAATCTGTTTGGGCTGATTTAGTTACATTATGTGTTTGTTTTAATATGGTGGAGATATGGTAACAATAAGGGAGTCTAACTGTCTCAGCAATATAGTTATGCTTATGATCATTTTGTGCACTTATAGAACTGCATCTTTAATTTGTCTGGCCAATAATTGAACTTAGGAGACCTTTGAATATAAATTTCAATACTTAATACCTTATATAATATTTAATATTTTACATTGATACTGTAGTTTAGAAGAGTGAATATTAATTTGTTAGCTGAGTGTTACATAATTAATTTATGTCATATTAGATAATCATTTTAACAGCTATAAATCTCAGAAATAGAACATGTCTGCACTTTTTACCATAATTGCATTTTTAAACAGCCATTTGTGACCCTGGACCACAAAACCATCATCTGAAAGATGAATAAAAAAACTTTCCATTGATGTATTGTTTATAAGGATTGGACAATATTTGGCTGAGATACACTATTTAAAAATCTGGAATCTGAAGGTGCAAAAAAAAATCTAAATACTGAGAAAAAAGCCTTTGAAGTTGTCCAGATGAATTCTTAGCAATGCACATTACTAATCAAAAATTAAGTTTTGATATATTTACGGTAGGAAATTTACAAAATATCTTCATGGAACATGATCTTTAATTAAAATACTAATGACTTTTGGCATTAAAAAAAAATCTATAATTTTGACCCATACTAAGTTTTTGGGCTATTGCTTAAAATATACCCCCAGCAACTAAAGACTAGTTTTGTGGTCCAGTTTTTTTTTTTTAAACCCCACACTTTAAATAACTAAAGTATATATCGTTCATGACATCGCTGACAGCATATTATAAAATAAATTAAAATATTTTTGCCAGACGCAAAATGTTATGTTAATGTTACGGCCTCCCTTTATAAAACACAGCTGTGCTCTATTGCGGTGTTGAGCACAGTTGTGTGTTGCCTGTGAGAAACATACTGAGTCCACATGAAAACTACCTCTCCCCCAGTCTGTTTTCTGCTGAGTATCCTGCTGGGTTTTACCTGTATCGATGTCTGCTCTCCACTCGATTAAATGGCTTATTGAATGCTGCAGGGCTTCCTCTCTCTTAGTACTATTGCCCCTTATTTGCCTGAAGTGCCCTAATATGCCTCAATGCCAATAAAACAAATCCAAAGACAGGGTGACGCAGGGGTCATAGTTTCTAGTTTCTATAGTAGAGCTGCTACAGATGGATTGGGTTTGCAGGTGTGTCTCCCTCTACTCATAAATGCAGATGTCTTGTTTCTAAATGGCCTGAAATATCAACAAATAGGTGAGGAGAGGGGAATGTAAACTGTTTAGATGGGGAGTTGACTGAGATCCCGTTCACATGGCCTGAATGAAGTTTTTGAGTGTTTTACCGGTTAGACTATTTAAACGGATAGTCCACCCGAAAATGAAAATTCTGTCATCATTTACTCAATGTTGTTCCAAATCTGTATGTGGAACACAAAGAACATTTGTTGAAAAATGTTGGTTACCAAACAGTTTTGATTCCCTTTGATTTCCATTGTACGGACAAAAAAAAAAAGGAATTAATTGGGAACTGGTTTGGTTAACAACAACATTCTTCAAAATATGTTATTTTATGTTCTACAGAAATAAAATCATACAGGTTTGGAACAAAAAGGCTGAGTAAATGATGACAGAATTTTCTTATGGGTGTACTTTTAAGAAGTCCGGAGGGGACAGCAGAACACTGGCTTTCAAAAGGCAACGTATGCTGGTCTTTTCAATAGTGGTGGAAGGTTTTAGGTGTGATTATACAAAACCTTAGAAAAGGGATATCTTAACTGGGTGGGATTTCTCACTATAATTCAAAACTGCAAGGAAATAGAGGGTATTAGTAAGTAGAGATGGTATGCTTAAAGGAGTGAGGAAAGCACCACGTTTCACAGCAAGTTTATTCACACTTATTTGGCCCTCTCTTGTCTTCTGATCTGAGTTGACTTTGCATTACCTCCACATCATTAGGCTTTATGCAGGAGGAGAACCAAGATAAACTACAGTAAGCGCCTGAACACTCTTTACTCTCCTATGCTGAAACACTTTCTTTTTGTATCTCAGCAGTATCTGTTTCTACCATGTTCTGTTACACAATATCTGAACTTGGTCTCGGCAGTAGTAGTGTAGTCTTGTTGCGAGGGGAAATAAAAATGCACAAGTTTAAAAAACAAAAGCCATTATTGTCATGAAGATGCATGTTGTAAAATTGGGAGTTTGTTGATAAAGTCCTTGGCAATATCATCCAATTGTCATTCAGCGTTCAGTGACCCTGTGAAATGAATGGGGCCGGGGCGAGGGGGTTTGGCTATTACACACAAAGTGTAATAGCCAGTCTGCTGTGCTGTTTGAGTTGGCTGGGCTGAAATTGCCTAAATGATGGGGTAGCCATGAGAAAAAGAACAGGACATCTAACAATTTCAGAAAGCACGGCTATGAATAAGGATGAGACTTTGTATACATTTGTTGTTTCGTGGCCTCTCTGGAGTGCTTTTTGTTGTAACAACCGTTTGGCTGCCATTGTGGAGATATGAAAGACATCTAGCACTCAGAATATGTATCACACATCTATCTGTCTGTCTGTTTCCCAACATTTAGTATGTTTACTTTGCAATTTTGTGGTTAGCAAGATGGTTCTAGCAGTCCCTTTCTCTTTGGTGTCAACTTTAGGCAGTGTGAGTGGTATGACCTTCTAAACTTGCCGTACAACACTTCAGAAAATCCCTATACTAACATGACGCTGTGAAGCTGTCAACACCTAGCTAGTGCCGGAGCAGCGCTCAGGTTAATCAGTTCCAGACTGAGAACACACTGTTTCACAGAGTATTCTGGTCACCAGAAACTCACCATGACAGCAGAACATGAACATAATTTATATAAGATTATAGTACAAGTATTTTGTAGTGTGGGTTTTTAATTAGCAAGTATTTAATGTTGACAAAGACATGGCACTTCTGCACAGTTGTGCTGTTTCCACACACTGCCGACCCAGCATTGCTCTCTGTTGAACAGGTGTTTGATGCCTCTCTTGACACAGAGCACCAGAACTCCTTTCATTTCAGCGGGAGTGGGAGCACAGCACTTGGCAAGCTCTCCTTAAACAATTCACCTTTCGAAGTCAGCCTCCATTCCCCTCTATAAAAGATCTGTGCACCGCGGTGCTGTTCTGGGAAAGTCCATCACGCAATTCAAAATCCTTTCATGTTGGCAACTGTACTCTGACCGTGTTTAAGCAGGGACTGTTAGTGTGGATCATGCAGGCCAAGAAAGGATCAGGCTATCATTTCCCAGCTTCCTTTCCTCTATTTTCTGGGTTTTGTTCTGCTAAACTCTCTTCTATCCTTCTGGAGTGAGCTGCTGCTCAGGGAGACTTCAGATATGAAAGCTAATCAATAGCGAGCCATGTTAAAATAGAAACTTGAAGCTGTGAGTACAAGAAACCATCGATTTTTTTGTTTCTCTCTTTTTCCTGTCGCCTTAGCTCTTCCGTTTAGATGGATCTGAGGAGTATCTTTCTGTTGCTAATGCTCATGTATACAGTTGCAGTACAGCAAGGACATGTTAAAACTCAAGTGAAATGCAAAGCAGTTCCATACAAGCAGTCAGATAAAATCTCAAATGTAGGGAGGGCCCTATGATTTCCGCGATGCATAAAATGCAGACGAAATTGGAATTTACATCATAACAATGGAATTTACAGTTTAACGCGGAATGTCACGGAATTTTTCAAATTTTTAAATGAATTAATGAAAAGTAGGTCATTGCACTTACATCAGATCGCGATATGGACTAATATCTGTAAATATTAAGCCAGAAAGGTATATTTAAATATGAATCCTGCATGTTATGCATGTCTGTGTTAATGAATGGAGCAGAAGCGGGGCTTTGTTTATTACACACACGGAAGTGTGTGTGACGCTTGCGGCAGTGGCGTAGGCAGGAATTTTTTTTTTTTTAAATGACTTAAATAATAATAAAGCCTTATAGAGTGGAAAAAAATAGACAAACTGCAAAAACAGTTACACCTTTATTTTGCAATATTCTGCAAAGGCAATAAAAATAACAACAAACTCCCTACAGAAAATCGCGTCTTTAATTAAACTGTACTTCAACCAAGAAAACTGTCCATACCACTTTGATGAGAAGCTCCTTGATTTTCCATTCTTGAAAGTGCAGGGAAATACCTTACGATTGGGTTGTGAAGATGGTTCATCTATTGCAGTTAGATTGGCGGGTAACACACAACTTTTTCTTCCATATTTAATTTTTTTATAGTAAATCCCCTTTTTTTTACCCTTAATTAAAAGATAAATTAAATGAATGTTTTATGCCTTCATTTGAAAACCAGAAAAATGTAAATACACAACAGAATTTCCGAGAACAAAAAAATTCATAAGGCTATTTTAAGAAATGGTTTTATAAATTAAGTTGTTTTTATGCATTTAAATAATCAGACATGCTAAAACACAGAATTAGGTGACAATAAAACCTATGGTGAAGAAAAAATAAAACATTTCATAGGGCCATAAACATGTAATTTTTGTTAAACTTTTAATAAATTGATGTGGAAATGTATACGTTGTATGATTTTAATTAATTAGACATGCTTTTTGATTAATACGATTTAATTTAACCATTAAAAAGGAGGTCAATTAAATCCAGAAAAATTAAAATGGAAAAAACGGAATTTGGGAAAAAATAAAACTGAAATCTGTTTTATTTTAAGATTTTGCTCTTGAGAATATACTCTTACATCTGTCATTTGTACTAAAACTTTTGTACTCATATTATTGTTTTTTTAATCTATTCTTTACAACCTTTTATTAATTTATTATTTTTATTTTATATATTGCAATTTATAAATGAATCTACATCAATTAGAAAATATTAATTCGTTTAGAAAGGTGTTAATAGCTTGGAATGTTTTTCTGTACTACATGGTAATATTAATATACAAAGCAATTTATAAAGGTCATTTTTGTTAAATATTTTTTTACTTTTTTCTTTTTTACTGTTTTGGGTCCCAAGGTGATGTCCAGTGTACGATCTGGGTAACAAAACTAATAGAAAGCCGTTGATCTTGATTAACAGTGTTCCCCTTTATGAGATAAGCTCACCTGTCAACACTGAGCTTGTTATTGGCTACATGCCATTGATGAAGTGTAGAGACGTGCAGCGAACATTTAGGGCTTCAATGGAGGACTGAGGAGCTCTTGAGGGAAATGTTAACAGACTGACTGTACAGCATGATGTCAACTAGATTTTATGTTGCACAGGGCTCATCACATAACCCCATCACATCCAGTCCACCATCTGTCTTTCTGCTTTCTGGAGGTCAAACATTCTCCTGACGGTGAGAGAGATGGTAAGAGAAAAGTTGAAAGCTATATAAGATAAGTGATTGATACCCATTGACCTTGACTTCTAACCTGCAGTGCCACACGGATGAAAAGAGAGATGAAAAAGGTGATAGTATCTACTTTATGATGCAGAATGCTGCAGTAACAACTCTACCTATGCAATTCAGTATAGTATTTTTGGCAATGAAATGCTTTCTATGTTTATTTTAGACTTTCAAAAGTTGTAGGCCTACATCACCAATATCTGATACTGCATATGTCTGTGTTTTAGCAGCTGTAATAGCTGTGGCAGCATATTCAGCTGTTCTACCTAAGACTCTGGCAGTGAAAAGGTTTTTGCAGATTTGCAGTTTGTTGAAGTTTTTAGTGTTATGGCAGCCCCTGTTCACTTTCATAATTTATTCATGCTGTTGTTTTGCTCTCTTCTGAGGAACAGCATAGGGAAATCAAACACTCTCACTGATAACAGCATGAAAAACTAATTTCACTTAATTGTAAAATTGTTTTTCTTCTAATGTTATTTTAAGTTAAATATGTTTGTGCGTGTCTGTACGTGTGTCTCAGTGTTATTTTAGAATTGTTTCTATTCTATTATGATACATATTAATATTAGAATAAGTTTTATTTTATCTTGTAATAATTTTATGTACTTTTTGTCATTTTTATTACTTTTTTTTTCCCTTTAAATTATTTTAAATTCAGTTTTAGAATTAGTACTTCAGTTAAAAAAATTACATTTTTATAATACGTTAATAAATACAACTAAAATTGTGATAATTATATTTGTATAAATATTATTTACATTTTATTGCACTTTCATTTAAATTAAAATATTTCAATAATTTTTAATTTTAACAGCTTTGATGTGTATATATGGGTGCAATGCCATAAATGTCTACTGTCCTGCAATGAAAAAATACAGTAACTACACCAACACTAAAAATAATAATAATATAATAATAACTGATTAAATTTGGATAGGTTGTTTCTATTAATTTGAGCATAGCTGAGCCAAACCTTTCTGTTATAGTTTATAGATCAGACTCTAAGAGACCCAGTTTAATCATAATTCAGATATGACAACATAAGAAGTTACTGTGCGTGTCTTAGCATGCCAGTATGAATACAAAGAGCTGCTAAAAACAGAAAGAGTTCTACATGTTGTGGTGGTTGTGTGTCTTGCTTTGTCATTTGAGTAACATACCACAGTTACAAGGGCAGGCTGGAAGATGTAAAGCTCAGAAGCCTGCAGGCTAATAGCGTAATCTAACACAAAGTGTTGACCGGGTGCTCTGGCGTGCCGCCCCATGCTGTCCAAAAATCATTTAGTCAGAGGTGACCAGATCTAAGGCCTGCTGTGGTCTCTATGATTGGATTGAGAAGTGGGGGAGTGATTCATCATTGTTAATAGACACTGCTGACAGCTGGAATCAGTAGGGGCAATGTCTGTGCCAGCTCCAGCCTCGGCCAGTCACCACAGATGCATGCAAAATTTACACAATTACCACAGCAAAAAGTGCCAGTAAGGGAGCAGGTAGACGGGGCAACCACATAATTACTCTTTTTTTTTAAACAGGTGGGAGTGATGCACACTGGAGACAGTAATAAATTGACTTTTAGGAAGTAGTAATCCTGTAAATAACTACACAGGGATTTATAAACAGCTGCTATACAACTACACCAACATTTAAACTAAAAGCATACTAACTAATATCCATTTTAGAATTCTATGTTAAAAAAAAATAATACTAATAAATTAATGAATGATACTACTAAATTAATGAATAAATGAATACTAATAAATTAATGAATAAAAAAATTGTCCACATCAGCTCAATTTAACTCAAACGGTTATCCTGACAATGCAATTTTAAATAAATAAACTGTATTAAAGGTGCTGTAGGGAACTTTTGTAAAAAAAATATTTTTTACATATTTGTTAAACCTGTCATTATGTCCTGACAGTAGAATATGAGACAGATAATCTGTGAAAAAATCAAGCTCCTCTGGCTCCTCCCAGTGGTCCTATTGCCATTTGCAGAAACTCCATCGCTCCCGGTAAAAAATAACCAATCAGAGCTGCGGTCCGTAACTTTGTTTGTGTTCAAAATGTATATAAAAAGAGAGTACACCATGAATCCATTTTCCAAACCGTGTCTTTGGCTTGTCCTGAATCACTAGGGTGCACCTATAATAAGTGTTTACATTCGGACTATTTTAGATTGCTTCAGGGGTACCGCGGCGGAGTAACCCAGTACCTTTGTGATTCTTCATAGACATAAACAGAGAGAAGTAGTTCCGGCTACGATATTCTTCCGCAAGACGCAGTTCTGTTTATTAACCGCTAGAGCATCAAAAGTTCCCTACAGCAGCTTTAAATGTTTTTGTTTTTTTTATGCAAATTAGAAGCATTTCATTAGTGGTCTCTGACTTTTGGAACCCAGTGTTGTTAGCGTTGTCCAGACAGTTGAGAAATGGCTTTGTCTGGAAGTCTCTTGAAAATTTTGTCTGTCGCTCAGAGTTTAAAGCCTTTCAATATAATGAGGAGACGGCTAGCACAATCTCACCAAGACCTCTGGTTCACAGAGGATTTGGCAAGCACTTGGTGGCAAAGGAAAAGAGAGCCTGGCACGGCATGAAAGTGATAGAAAGAATGAGAAAAGTTGCAAATGAATGAAAGTTGAAAGCTATGAGGGAAAAGAAATATTAATACATGATTTTTATCTCAGCATGCCTCTGACTCTTCTAATCATGCCTTTGCTTCATGACCTACAATTGGACCAGACTAGACGCACCGTACTTCCTCTCAGTGCATCTCTCGGTTTTATTCTCTCTGTTCGTGTAATCACAGCTGCTCTTCACAAACGTCCAGGACCTACAAAAAAATAATAATAAATAATTAAAGAAAAAGCAGCTGCCCTGTTATCCAGCTGTTCCTGGCTGTGTCCCAGTCTTACAAACGATTAACCCCCCTCACTCAAATCCTCTGTTTTGCTCCCATTTCACTTCTATTTATGCTACAAATATAAATTGAAGAATAAGGCCTCCAACGATCACAACAACATCATTAATTTACCATCAATCCTAGTCACAATATCTCATAGACTGCAGAGTAAATATATTCTCATTGTTGTTGAATTATAATTCCTAGAAAATGGTTTTGCTATTTTTAATGTGTATATATGTTTTTTATATTGTTTATTTAACTTTTGCAGTTCTTAAGTAACTGATTGCTATGGGTCGTGATGGGAGTGAGTATCTCAACAGCACTCAAAAGTATCTTGGCCTTTCTGTATTGCACTGCTTCCAACAATCTGGACATACATTGTCAAATCCTTCAGTTGTTACCTTATGTGACAGTGATCATCTTATACCTTATGTGACACTGAAGACTGGAGTAATGGCTGCTGAAAATTCACCTTTGCCATCACAGGAATAAATTACATTTTAAAATATATATTTTAAAATGTAATAATATTTCAAAATGTTACTGTTTTTACTTTATTTTGATAAAAAAAAATGCAGCCTTGGCAAGTCTTTTTTTTAAAAAAACATTATGACTGAACATGTTGATTCAGTGATTTTAAATTTTAAACTTACATACTACAATTTGAGTAACATTTTTATTTTGTTATTATTTCATTTTATTTAATGCTGGCATTGCCATAAATCATCCAAATCACTGTTTGCACTATTTGACTTCTCTTACTCCTGTTCCATGGCCTCATGGGAAAGCAAAGTGTACTTTTTTTTTCACATACAGTTTCATAAACACTGCAGATTTGGACATACTATTTTTTACATCCTATTTATTATTTTATTAAGGAAGTACATACATTCAACTGCTGGGTTAAGACTTCCTGTGCTTTAGTTTTGTTTAGAACTATACTCCCATAATTCTCCTTTGTCTCACCTCTGCTTTATGTTGATTCCCCGTTTTAACCTTGCCATCTCCTTTTCTTTGCCTGTGAATGCATCTTCTTCATTGTTGTACACAGTCTTTGGGTCCTTTGGTCTGACTAGCTTCCGTATTCTTTTTGTTAGGTGTTCCAGGTTGTCAAGTCCTTTTGTGTTTTTTTCCAGCTTTGTGTTATATGGCTTTAATCTTGTTTTAAAGCCATATTTTAAAGAAAATATGTATCACAGTAGCATCTGAAGATTCTTCTTTTGTTAAAATTCATTTAAAAGGACCAATTAATATAGCCCACCTTATGTTCTTCCTAAACTCAGTTGGCGTCCTTTAAAATAACTTTCACTTGACTAAGTGGAAGTTACTGAGGACAGTGAGTCTCTTTGCAGAGGGAGGGACTAATGGCGGTCCCTGGAGCAATCCTGTCACCGTGGCCCCAGGGAGAGGGTCCCAGGGCAGGTCAAGACCATTTGAACCTCAAGACCCCAGTAGAAACAGAAGGGCTCACCCAAACTGGGCTATTCTGGGTAAATACGTCACTTATATACATTGTAAACAACTGGAGTAAGTGGATGACTGTGCATGCTATTAACAAAATAAAGCATTCTCCATTGTGTTCCCTGATTTTTAGGTTTTTAATGGCTGGGATTTGCAGTTAGAAGGGGTTGTGTTCTTATTTTGCTGTAGGTGGCTGAGGGAATAGAAAAAGAAGGTGAACGGACTAAAATAAATGTAATACAGTGAGTTCTGTTGAACTGAGACAAGATTTATGAATATTAACCAATACATATTTTCAAAGTCTTGAAAAGAAGATGAGCAGATTATTGCTTTTTTATACCATGAAAACATCTAGTTCCTCTTCAGGAACTCAAGCTATTTTGAATGCTTTGGGGAACGCCTTAAGCTTGAGCGACTCGACAATGGAAGGGCGTGACATCAAGGGCGAGGTGACGTAAGTGACCAGAAAGCAATAAAAGCACGTGCCGTGCAGCTGGCATCAGCTTTGTTGTCTTTCAGCAGGCGCTCTGTGTGTGCATGTTATCAGTCTGTCTTGTGAGTCTTATTTAGTGTCGTCTGTTCCCATAAGCTCCACAATGTCTAAGAACAAAGCAAAGACAAAATATTTGGGCGATAGCAGATCATGCTTCAGACTGTGTGTTCCTCCCTGCCCACACTACCTGTATATTATGAGCAGGGATACATACACACCTGTGTGTGGTCTGCTTGGGATCGACGCATGCCAAATCGGCTCTCAAGGGAGCGACCCCACTGCGGGCAAGACAACCACCTCCACACTGGAGCCTACCTTTTTTCCCGATCTGCATTATGAGATCACTAGTTGGAATCTGCCATTTTGAACCTGCTTCTTCATCCATGCTTCAGACTATTATGGCAGAGTGGCAGGGGCTTGGAGAGCATGGTTCCAGAGTGATGCCACGGGTGGAACAGATGCTTGCAAGCTATCTGTCCCTCCGGCACTGCATCATCTCTGAAAGCTCCGGTGCTGCCCTCCAAGCCACTCAGAACAACTTCAGCTTTGGTGGGCAAAGGGTATGCAGCAGCAGGTCAGGCTGGTGCGTGTCTGCACACAATGGCTGTGTTACAGGCGTACCAATCTGACCTACTGAAAGAGCTTGATGAGGGAGAGGAGATCAAGTCCAATAACATCACTGAGCTAAGGCGGATCGCTGATGTCTCCCTCCTTGCCACCAAAGAGACCGCTCGTGCCATCGGGCAGTCAATGGCAGCTATGGTGGCCATGGACAGGCACTTATGGCTGACCCTGTCTGACATAAAAGAAAGGGACAGGGTCTGCCTCATGGACGCCCCAATGGAGCCTTCTGGCCTGTTCAGTGACACCGTCAACTCTATCGTCAACAGGTACCAGGAGACACGTAAGCAAGTGCCATCATTCCATAAGATCCTCTCTCATCGCTCATGGGGTATCTTGGCGAGAGATGCCCCCTCCACATACCAGCTCAAAAAAAACAGCCTCAGCAATGCTCTGGGCCCGGGACTTCTAAGCCAAAAGCAGATATTAGGGCAGTCATTGAAGCTAAGAAGTCCTAGGCCAAGAAGTTCTGACGCGAGGAGGTCAGGACTTCAGAGGGCGGCCCCTACAGGGGTAGAGATTACTCTCAATGGGAGATTCCAGTAAGGAGAGATCTACTCTCACAGGCGCAGGGTACCATTAGTCACCCCCGCCCAGAGTTGTGGAAACTGTGGGTGTTGCCCCTGAGAAGGCACAGCTCATAGCATCCGGTCTCTCAGCCAAGGTTGTTGAGACCATCCTCCAGTCCAGAGGTCCCTCAACGAGGAAACTGTACACTATGAGGTGGAAACTCTTCACCTCATGGTGCAGAGACCACCAGCTTGACCAAACTAACTGCCCAGTTGGTACATTTCTGGTGTTTCTCCAAGCTAGGCTCTCTACAGGGTAAACTCGTACACATTGGTAATTCAAAGTGCTTTACATAAAAGAAAGTAAAATAATAATGAAGAAAAATAATAACAAGAATAAAGGTTTATGTGGCGGCCATTGCTGCTTACTTTGTCCCTTTCAATGATCAGTCAGTGCATAGACACCCCCTAGTTACACGTTTCCTCCACGGTGCGCTGAGGCTGAGACCTCCAGTACAGTCCTGTGTTCCCCCCTGGGACTTGTGGTGTTAGAGGCTCTCTGTAAAGCTCCTTTGAGCCAATTCGAGGAGATATCAGACCATTATCTGACTATAAAGACTGCTTTTTTGATGGCTATTACTTTTCTAAAGAGAGATGGAGATCATCAGGCCATCTCAGTGGCCCCTTCTCATCTTGAGTTTGCACCCACCATGGCCAAAGCATTTCTATACCCTCGAGTGGGTTATGTTCCAAATGTTCCCTCTGTCACACCACAACTGATAGTGCTGCAGGCCTTCTGTCCTCCTTCCTTCCAGGAGCCCAACCAGAAGAAGCTTAACTTAATGTGTACAGTTCGAGCGCTGGATACATACATCCACAGAGCTGCCCTGTGAAGAAAGACGGACCAACTGCTGGTGTGCTATGGTCCTCCCAAAAGGGTGTCTTCCTGCAACTAAGCAGACCCTTAGCAATTAGATAGTTGAGTCTATCAGCTTGGCCTCTGATCTCTGATCAGTCCTCTGATCTCCCCTTGCTGATGGGAGTCAAAGCTCACTCCACATGGGGTATGGCGGCCTCTAAGGCCTTCTTAGTAGGTGTATCGATGAGGGACATCTACAGTGCTGCGGGATAGTCCACGACCTCCATTTTTGGTTCTATGACCTTGATATGCGAGCCACTCCGGGCTCTTCTGTTCTCTCACCTTAGCTGTGCTATTCAGATTCACACTAGACAGGGATGTGGAAGTCTGGTGGCATGGGCACCTCGTTCCCCATAGCATTTGATGCAGCTCGAGTTCCTGAAGCGGAACGTGTCAGGTTACGCATGTAGCCATGGTTCCTTGAGGGAATGAGACGTTGCGTCTCGAAGCCATATTCCCTGCATCCTTGCTACCTCTTGCTTCTCTGCTCAAAGCTGATGCCAGCTGCACCAAAAAAAGGCACAATGGAGTATACATGAACTCATTCAGCTAAACAGCTAGTGCTGCCTACACTCCATCTGTCTGGTCAGAATGTTTTCATATTTAATGCTTATGCACTTTTGTAAGTCACTCTGGATAAAAATGTCTGCTTATTGCTTAAATTTAAATATTAATTAAAATATAGTAGCTACTCATTCACATTAAATCGTGTTAGTTTAGTTTATATGTCCTCTGCAAGTCACAACAAGATCACTGATTTTCAATAGAAATTTAACAAGGTTTAACCTTTTTTTTGCATAAAACATTATTGGTATTGTTAAGAGATGTGGTTTGTTAAAATTCAAGACAAATGTATGTGTATCTTCCCTGAAACAAATCAAGTATTGCACAAAATATTGACAGAAACTACATGACTATTGTGCTCTGTATGCCATTTTACTTTCAGTCAAGCAGCATGAATATGGTGATGGAGATATGAGTGCTTGCTCGAATATTCCCCATCTCCACTCACACCCTTTCCATCAATCAGCACAACTTGGCAGAAATAGCATAGAAAGCTAAATGGCATGTGTTGAATCATTTACATAAGCTAAACCAATGACCACAAACAGCTCATCAATTACTTTTCTGACTAAGTTGACTATTAAAATGAGTAGTGGTGCAAGTCCTGGGTAATTCATTCATTTGGCATTATTTGGGTCACAATTTCACAAGAACCAAATGTGTGCGATTCTTATGCCTGTTTGCCAGCAAGACGAAGACAACTGACAGAAAATGTTGCATAGTGATATATGAAAATTATACACAACTGTTTTCTTTGTTCTCAATAGTAAGAACAAAGCTAGACCTCTATGCCTTTGGGGGAAAAGAGCTCTTTATCTCCCTTTCGGAGTAAACAAAACTGTAAAATATAAAATGGAATATAAAGTGGAGATTAAGAGGCTGGAGTTCTGGCTCTGAGTAAGACCCTAGCGTTCCTACAGGATGAATAATTTAAGCACCTGCAATATTGTGTGTGCTGCAGAGGGGGGCAATTTCCCTCTTGTACTACTGAACAAGTGGGGCTCATTCCTTGGCCTCAGATGCTGTTTTCTGAGTGCCACAGAGGACTGATTTGGATCCTCACTGTTGTCATTTTAACACAAAATGACAGATAAATGTTATCTGAAGAGGCTCTCTGACTGCCTTTCACCTGTTGACTCAAAACTAATGGAAAACTCAGAGGCCCTTATTTAAACCGTATGATCTTTTTTTCAAAGCTAGAAAGGCGGGGTTGTTATTGGCATACTGTGAACTTAAAAGGTTATAAAAAAAAATATTGAAATGTAAAGTCGTAAGTTTATATATTAAACCAACAGAACAGTGAAAAGAGAGCTTGAATATGGAAACATTATTCAGATTATGTCTGGAATAGCAATTTATTGTACAATGAATATGAATGAAAGATTTGAATTAGTATGCTGTATGTGGCAAGGAACGCCTCAGGGAAACATGGATGCATACAGGAATACACACATATATCAACTTCTCCTCTCAGTCAGGGCACAGACACAGAAATAGGTCAGATAATCTAACCTTTTTTTATTTAACATAGAACACAGTGGTCGACTAGTTCACAAGTCATCCAACAGCAATTAGAGAGGTCATTAGTGTTTTTGTTTTTATTATTGGATAGAAATGCATGATAATTGAGTGCCTGATGTGATGTGCTTCATTTGTTTGCACGATAAAGCCCTCTCAGAATCAGCGTGCCATTAAATCCTCTCA